>NW_021822820.1:65847-123949 GCF_901001165.1 Salmo trutta | reverse complement strand
TTTTGTAACAGAATTCAAGGTAAGGCTTCTGCTTAAACATACATTAATCAAGCAGAATACATCAAACAAGAGGAAATAGTGTAAAACTGCCACACACACACACACACACACACACACACACACACACACACACACACACACACACACACACACACACACAGGCATGTTTTATGTTCTGTGTTGGAGCTTAACTAAAATGAAAGCCAGGGTTCAGGGAAGTTGACTTGTAAAACATGTCCTCTTCCACATACTGTATGTTACATGTTGTCACTTTCTCTCCTCTCTTTCTCTCCTTTCTTTCTCTTCTTTCTTTCTCTCTTTCTTTCTGCTGTGATTAAATGGCCTTGCTATACTCTCTGACCAGTGGAACATGCTTTAGACACAGACACACACACACACACACACACAAGCGCACACACACACACACACACACGCTTCACATCTGGACTTGTGTTTAATTTCCCGTCAAACCCCGGACAGGAAGCACCTGTCTACATGAAACCGTGCGAGAGAGAGAACGGAAAAAAAGAAAAGAAAAACATGAATCCATCTGTTGTGGAAACACATGTCACAGTTGTCACATTAAAAGTAATATCAACAAACAGAGAGAAATCCAAATTGCTTTGGAAAAGCCCAGTCGTCTGAAATTAGCACAAATTTCATCTCTCTAAATGTTATCGCGTCTGTCTGATTTTACGCTGAATAAGACCCATTCTTCTTCCTGGCTCTGGGGCTGCTAGGGGCTCCACTGTCGTGTAAAACGTCCACATGTGGAGATTATTCTGACTTCACATTAAGAGATTAAAAGATCCACGTCTGGTCTTGGTCACACACCTGTTGGGGGAAAATGGTGACACACACACCCTCGCACACACACCCTCGCACACACACACACACACACACACACACACACACACACACACACACACACACACAGATGGGTGTCAGTAGTCTGACACAGGAATAAAACAAAGAAGAGGTTTTGATTTAAGACTCTGTCTGGAACAGTCAACTTATATTGTGTCATATAAGCTATAGTGACACATTTGACTTACTGTTCATCAGTAAATGTACAGATTCATACATTATAAAAAAAACAGTGTACTTTTTCACTCCTTCAAAGTATGAATATTTCTATGTTGTAAGGCCTAAAATGCCTAAAATGTAAAATAGCATCATATACCAGTCTTTGCCTGCCTAGAACCTCTTCCTGCGTGCATTAGGCTTAACTAAGCCATTGGTTGTCAGGAGAAATGTCCAGTAAATGGGTTAGTTACCAGAGCTGCAAAGTCAAACTTTGGTCTTAATTTAAGGTTTGGTTTAGGCATGAGGTTAGCAGTGTGGTTAAGGTTAGGCTTAAGGTTAGGTTTAAAATCAGATTTTAAGAAGATACATTTTAGAAATAGGCAGGGTTTATGACTTTCTGGCTGTTGTAACTAGTGGCTTTGTGGCTGTTGTAACCCAGTAAATGACGGGGAAGAGATGGACTAATATCACTGGTAGAGTCCTGTGACGTGACCGTTGACCGTGTCGCCCATGTTTTCAGTCCTAATCCTTTGATGAGGGCGTTCATTTGTTTTTTTTGTCTTAACTAGGCCTACAACACAGGGCAAATATTTTCTCTTCTCCTCGATGTCTACCTTCTCCTGTCTGTCATACTTTCCATATCCTCAAAAACACAATATTTGATCATTATTATGAAATTATTATAAGACTCCATCACTCAATTCATATTTAGGCTTGGTAAAGGTGTATATAGTGGTGACCATGCCTTTGGTAGAATAGTGTACTGCAACGAAGCTTACAGGCACAGCAGTCGGTACACTCACCCTGGGAGCAGCAGGTTGTCCGAGCGTCGCTGAGGTGTCACACGCGTCACAACATGTATGTTAATGGTTTCGGCATCAGGGTGGTTTGATGCTGCAGGTAAGTGTTGCTTAAGTGGCCTGTCACAATGGTGAACGCTAGCTGGGGGACAAAGGGGACCTGAGAGAGAGACAGGGGTAGCGGAGAGAGAGAGAGAGAGAGAGAGAGAGAGGTCAACATTGTCTGTGTCGTCTCTCTCTACCTCCAGACTATGGGGGTTATTTCAGGGCCTATGCTTTGCCAGACTGAGTTAGTTCATATCTCTCTCTACCTCCAGACTATGGGGGTTATTTCAGGGCCTATGCTTTGCCAGACTGAGTTAGTTCATATCTCTCTCTACCTCCAGACTATGGGGTTTATTTCAGGGCCTATGCTTTTCCAGACTGAGTTAGTTCATATCTCTCTCTACCTCCAGACTATGGGGGTTATTTCAGGGCCTATGCTTTGCCAGACTGAGTTAGTTCATATCTCTCTCTACCTCCAGACTATGGGGGTTATTTCAGGGCCTATGCTTTGCCAGACTGAGTTAGTTCATATCTCTCTCTACCTCCAGACTATGGGGGTTATTTCAGGGCCTATGCTTTGCCAGACTGAGTTAGTTCATATCTCTCTCTACCTCCAGACTATGGGGGTTATTTCAGGGCCTATGCTTTGCCAGACTGAGTTAGTTCATATCTCTCTCTACCTCCAGACTATGGGGGTTATTTCAGGGCCTATGCTTTGCCAGACTGAGTTAGTTCATATCTCTCTCTACCTCCAGACTATGGGGGTTATTTCAGGGCCTATGCTTTGCCAGACTGAGTTAGTTTCAACCCTGACAACACATTAGGGATGTGTACTGGTTTTAACAAGTTGACAAACAGATGTATTCCTATTCCGTTCTGGAATCTTTTCCTTCATTCAGAAGGTTTCTATTTTGCATGTCTAACCAGGCTGAGGGTATTATTGCATAAAGGAAAACACATTAGGGTCCATTTGATTTCAATCACTTTTTGACTGCACCCCTTTTGAGTTGAACGAAACCAAGAGTGTGCTGTGTCTCAAATGATGGTGGGCACAACACAAACACCACAGATGATGTACAATAGGGTTTAAGATACAACATATGACAAATAAATAAAACATCTGAGTTTACATGTTTTTAGATCATTTGTGTTTTGTATTTATTTAGGATTAAGTTAGCTGCTGCCATGGTCCAGCAACATTAAGACAATTATATACAACTACAAATATGACATTACATTTCATAACACTATTCACAACACATTAAGCGTGTGCCCTCAGGCCACTATTCTACTACCACATACACAACTCAAATACTTCTAGTGAGTTGAACTCAAAGTCAATGAAAAGTAATTATTACTTAAAGTGTTTATGTGGTACTGACTCAAAACTAAATGAGAAGTCACACCAACATTTTTTTGTAAAGATATGATAACAAATTAACTTTAATCCCAGCATGCTCTACTGCAGGTACATATTTGGAATTGTTTTTAATATCTGTGTTTTTGCATGTACATTGATTGATTGGTTGATTAAATGTTATGCTACACAAATAAAATCATATAATTTTTGCACCATTTACTGAAATGATTGTTCCAGTTTAAATGGCTTAGGTAGTTTTCTCCCACTGTTCTTAACCCTGGCAGACATAGTGGGTGAATACAAATGTCAACTGTTGGATAGTCTAACGCTGCCTAGATTCCAATAGGAATGACACATCACTTTGCAAGACAACATAATGTGATTTACAGTTAGGGTTGCAAAATCCTGCTACATATCCCAGGTTTTCCAGAACTCCTGGTTGGAAGATCACTGGAAAAATGTTTGGAAAAGTTAGCAAAACTACTTGTGGGCCTGATGTGGCCTGTAAACAATAGGTTTCAGGCTTCAGTATAAGGCCTTATGATACTGTATATATAATGATAATATTCACCTAGGAACTCACTTGGTGAAGGCTACAGGACTGAAAATGAACAAATTCAACAAACATATCTCTGTCACTAACAAATACAGTCATGGGAGGTGACTACAGTTCAATCATAAAGGTAAGCCACATTTGGAAATTATTGGAGGCATGACTTAGTGGGGGCATTGTATTTAAGAATACCATGACAGTTTACAATCCAGGGTTACTCCAAGCAGTTTAGTCACCTCATCTTGCTCAATTTCCATATTATTCATTAAAATATTTTGTTGAGTTCAGGGTTTAGTGAATGATTTATCCCAAATGCTTTTAGTTTTTGAAATTGTAATGATGACTTAATTATGAATGATGAACAAGCTAAGTGTAACTGGTGGCAGGGAAGTGAGACGCAGGAGAGCAGAACTTGGTAATAGCCGGAGCAGTTTAATAGTAAAAACCTCCGGCATACGAAATACAAAATACGGGCACAATAACCCGACTCGCACCAGTCAAACAAATGTGCACAAGCACTTACAAATAAACAATACCACACAAAGACATGGGGGGGAACAGAGGGTTAAATACACAACACATAATGAGGGAAATGAAAACCAGGTGTGTGGGAAAACAAGACAAAACAAATGGAAAAATGAAAAATGGATCGGCGATGGCTAGAAGACCGGCGACGTCGACCACCGAACACCGCCCGAACAAGGAGAGGCATCGACTTCGGCAGAAGTCGTGACACTAAGTCATGCAAATATAACTTGTCTGCAGTATATACAGTGCCATCGGAAAGTATTCAGACCCCTTGATCTTTTCCACATTTGTTACATTACAGCCTCATTCTAAAATGAATTACATTTTTTTATTCCTCAGCAATTTGCACTCAATACCCCATAATGACAAAGCGAAAAAGGTTTTTAGAATAAAAAATAAATGTATTCAAAATAAAAAACTGAAACATCACATTTACATAAGTATTCAGAACCTTTGCTATGAGACTCGAAATTGAGCTCAGGTGCACCTTGTTTCCATTCATCCTTGAGATGTTTCTACAACTTGATTGGAGTCCACCTGTGGTAAATTCAATTGATTGGACATTATTTGGAAAGGCACACACCTGTCAATATAAGGTCCCACATTTGACAGTGCATGTCAGAGCAAAAACCAAGCCATGAGGTTGAAGGAATTGTCTGTAGAACTCCGAGACAGGATTGTGTCGAGGCACAGATCTGGGGAAGGGTACTTAACAAAGTATCCAGCATTGAAGGTCCCCAATGGAAGAAGTTTGGAACCACCACCACAAGACTCTTCCTAGAGCTGGCCACCCGGCCAAACTGAGCAATCGGGGGAGAAGGGTCTTGGTCAGGGAGGTGAGCAAGAACTCGATGGTCACTCTGACAAAGCTCTAGAGTTCCTCTGTGGAGATGGGAGAATCTTCCAGAAGGACAACCATGTCTGCAGCACTCCACCAATCAGGCCTTCATGACAGAGTGGCCAGACGGAAGCCACTCCTCAGTAAAAAGCACATGACAGCCTGCTTGGAGTTTGCCGAAAAGCACCTAAAGACTCTCAGATCATGAGAAACAAATTTCTCTGGTCTGATGAAACCAAGATTCAACTCTCTGGCCTGAATGCCAAGCTTCACATCTGGAGGAAACCTGGCATCATCACTATGGTGAGGGATGGTGGTGGCAGCATCATGCTGTGGGGGTGTTTTTCAGCGGCAGCGACTGGGAGACTAGTCAGGATCGAGGCAAAGATGAACGGAGCAAAGTACAGAGATCCTTGATGAAAACCTGCTCCAGAGCACTCAGGAACTTGCACTGGGGGCGAAGGTTCACCTTCCAACAGTGCAACGACCCTAAGCATACAGCCAAGACAATGCAGGAGTGGCTTCAGGACAAGTCTCTGAATGTCCTTGAGTGGCCAAGTCAGAGCCCGGACTTGAACCCGATCGAACATCTCTGGAGAGACCTGAAAATGGCAGTACAGCAATGCTCCCAATCCAACCTGATATAGCTTGAGAGGTTCTGCTGAGAATAATGGGAGAAACTCTCCAAGTACAGGTGTGCCAAGCTTGTAGCGTCATACCCAAGAAAACTCAAGGGTGTAATTGCTGCCAAAGGTGCTTCAACAAAGTACTGAGTAAAGGGTCTGAGTACTTATATAAATGTGATATTTCTTTTTTTATAATTTTTATAAATTAGCAAAAATGTCAAAAAAACGTTTATTGCTTTGTCATTATGGGGTATTGTGAGTAGATTGATGAGGGGAAAAAACTATGTAATCAATTTTAGAATAAAGCTGTAACCTAACAAAATGTGGAAAAGGTCAAGGGGTCTGAATACTTTCCGAAGTCACTGTAAGAGATCTAATGGGACTGGCCCAAGAGAGATCCTGTGTACTTGGTGCATTGGGTTGGTTGGAACCTCTTCAGCGTGCTGATAATAAATAATGATTCATTTAAGATTGACTTTGAGTGTCCCTGTGTAGAATTTCTACAACAAAATATTTAGGACTGACATATTTTTTGCTACCCTTTCTGAAATTGACTCCAGCTCTTTGTTAAGTGTTGCAGTGATTTCACTCGATGTAGTAGCTGACGTGTATAGTGTTAAGTCATCTGCATGCATATCTAGCTAGCTAACGTTACGTGTATGATCTGTGTAGTTATATTATTCGGATCTCAGAGTCCTTTGTATTGCTAGTTATAGGTTGATGTTAGCTAGCTAACATTGAACGTGGTTGGTTAGCTACCTGCAGATTCATGCAGGGTAGTAACGTTATGAGTTGGGATTATGGTTGATTGTTTAGCTAGCTAGCTACATGTCTAAACAAAAGACTCCACTATGCAAGTAACTATTTCAATAGAATGTTTATGATGTCACTGCGACAACTGTCGATAGACTCAACTGGTAAATTCGCTCTGGCTATCTATGCCGATTTCAGAGCACTCTCGTCTGAGTGTGCCAGAGAGCAGAATAACTGATGAATTTACAAACGCTCAACACCCATGGAAAATGGCCGGTGTCAGTAAACGTTGGCAAAAAAAGTGTAGTTACATTGTACATTTACGAACAGTCATTCTGACAACTATCTGCATTCACGAACATCCAGAGCACACTCTGGCACTCCTCTTAAGGATCCGCCCCTTTAAAAAAAATGTTTGCCTAAAATGACATACCCAAATCTAACTGCTTGTGACTCAGGACCTGAAGCAAGGATATGCATATTCTTGGTACCATTTGAAAGGAAACACTTTGATGTTTGTGGAAATGTGAAAGGAATGTAGGAGAATATAACACAATAGATCTAGTAAAAGATAATTCAAAGAAAAAAACAACAGTTCTTTTGTATTTTTTTGTACCATAATCTTTGAAATGCAAGAACAAGGACATAATGTATTATTCCAGCCCAGGTGCAATTTTGATTTTGGCCATTAGATGGCAGCAGTGTATGTGCAACGTTTTAGACTGATCCAATGATTCATTGCATTTCTGTTCATCATTTTGTATCAAGACTGTCCAAATGTGCCTAATTTGTTAATTAATAACTTTACATGTTTAAAACTGTGCACTCTCCTCAAACAATAGAATGGTATTCTTTCACAGTAATAGCTACAGTAAATTGGACAGTGCAGTTAGATTAACAAGAATTTAAGCTTTCTGCCAATATCAGATATGTCTATGTCCTGGGAAGTGTACTTGTTACTTATAATCTCATGCTAATCGCATTAGCCTATGTTAGCACAACCGTCCCGTGGACGAGACACAGATCCCGAATAAGTTTTACATTTATAAACACACCCGTAGTATAAACCAGCCTTTAGTCTTGAAATCTTTGGTTGTTTAGTACATAGCCTCACATGTGAATGCTTAAAGAGATGGGTGGGGCTAAAGCTTAAAAGGGTGTGAACGATGCTGAATGGGTGTAGACAAAGAAGAGCTTTCCAGTAGGTACCAAAACATTCAAGGACCATTTTCTCAAAAGTGAGGTTACAAGTTTATCAACTTTCAAAGCAGAATTACTTTCCCATTGTTCCTCAGCTGCAGTGCATGATATAACATTTTCTAGATTTGAGTCTCTACTTTTATCCAATGTAAAAAACACAATTTCAAATGTTTCTACGTAAGACCGAATCGAGCCGGTCGGTCACATTTGTCTCCTAATTATTTTGGCATTCAGGTCTAAAAAGTCATTTTCTGACCTCGTCTACCATTGGCAAATATGTACAGAAATGTTTGTTTAATTCAAAAGGGGTGCGGTCAAAAAGTGATTAAAATCAAGTGGAACGACCCGTTATTCTCTGCCAAAGCAGTCTTGACCTACTAAATGTTCATTAGCAAGCAGTCCTTGACAGGGAATAGAGACCAGTGTGTCTCTCTACCTTAACATGGCAGTGTGAATAGTTCATATGCCACTGTCAATGAGTTTATTCAGTCCCTGATGTCTCATTTGTCGAAATCTATACTCTCTCATCTGTTCTGCCCGACAACAACAAGCTCCTCTGATCAATGTATCTGCTGGTGAGCTTTACTCAACACAATGTCACAGACACACTTTATTACTATACATCTACTGTACATGACAGACAAATACATAGCAGTGAACATAAGGACTGTACCTGCTTTATACCTGTGGAATGAATACACAAGCACTAAGTGCTGTTTCTCTATACACATAGCTAGCTACACAAAACATGTATGGGGAAACTGCACTTAGATTTTCAATACTTTGAATGTCGGTTGATAAAGAATGCACTTAAAACACATAAAGAAAGTATAATGGAGTTTGCATTTGGAATTGACCATGGTAAGTGTTCTAAACATAGACTGTATGCGAACACTCATACACCCAGCATGAATACACAGATAGTAAATATACAAAACTCGTTGAACGTCTTATTCCCAAAATAATGGACATTAATATCGAGTTGGTCCCCCCTTTGCTACTATAACAGACTCCACTCTTCTGGAAAGACTTTCCACTAGATGTTGGAACATTGCTGTGGGGACTTGCTTTGATTCAACCACAAGAGCATTAGTGAGGTCGTGCACTGATGTTGAGTGATTAGGCCTGGCATGCAGTCGGTGTTCCAATTCATCCCAAAGGTGTTCGATGGGGATGAGGTCAGGGCTCTGTTCATTCCAGTCAAGTTCTTCCACACCGATCTCGACAA
Organism: Salmo trutta; assembly: GCF_901001165.1. Lineage (NCBI taxonomy): Eukaryota > Metazoa > Chordata > Actinopteri > Salmoniformes > Salmonidae > Salmo > Salmo trutta. The sequence continues at coordinate 114,992 of NW_021822820.1, read as the reverse complement.
ACCATTTCTGGAAATGGAAAAGGACTTCCCCGAACTGTTCCCACAAAATTGGAAGCACAGAATCATCTAGAATGTCATTGTATGCTGTAGAGTTGGGATTTCCCTTCACTGGAACTAAGGGGCCTAGCCCGAACCATGAAAAAGCCCCAGACCATTATTCCTCCTCCACCAAACTTTACAGTTGGCACTATGCATTGGGGCAGGTAGCGTTCTCCTGGCATCCGCCAAACCCAGATTCGTCCGTCGGACGGAAATTATGTTGAAGTGTGATTCATCCCTCCAGAGAACGCGTTTCCACTGCTACAGAGTCCAATTGCAGCAAGCTTTACACCACTCCAGCCGACGCTTGGCATTGTGCGTGGTGATGTTAGGCTTGTCTGCGGCTGCTCGGCCATGGAAACCCATTTCCGACGAACAGTTATTGTGCTGACGTTGCTTCCAGAGGCAATTTGGAACTCGGTGGTGAGCGTTGTAACCGAGGAGTGACGATTTTTACGTGCTTCAGCACTCGGCAGTCCCGTTCTGTGAACTTGTGTGGCCTACCACTTCACGGCTGAGCCTTTGTGGCTCCTAGACGTTCACACTTCACAATAACAGAACTTAAAGTTGACCGGGGCAGCTCTAGCAGGCCAGACATTTGATGAACTGACTTGTTGGAAAGGTGGCGTCCTGTGACGGTGCCACGTTGACAGTCACTGAGCGCTTCAGTAAGGCCGTTCTACTGCCAATGTTTGTCTTTAGAGATTGTATGGCTGTGTGCTGGATTTTATACACCTGTTAGCAACGGGTGTTGCTGAAATAGCTGAATCCACTTTGAAGGGGTGTTCACATACTTTAGCTGCTGTAGTGATTGTCATGGAAATAGTGTTCCTAATGTTTTGAATGCTCAGTGTACATATGTAGACAGAAGCACACGCAAGGTTGTGCACACAAATTGATTGAATCGATGCATAAACCACAGACAAAGAAAACCTGTAGACTACATAGATCCTGAGCAGAGTAGCCAGTAGATCCACTCAGAGACACACAGCCACATCTTCTCTTCTTCTCCCTAAAGATCAGCCGTCAGAGCCAGCCTGCATGTCACCTCTCCTTTGTCTACTCAGATAAAACTGCTGCATTCATCGTATGTCAGATAAACCTCAAAAAAGAGAGAGGGGGGAGAGAGATAGAGAGGAACTGAGAGTTAGAAAGAGAGAGAGAGAGAGAGCGATGAGATAGAATGAGACCTAGGACCACAGAGGAGAGAGAGGACCTAGACACAGCGAGAGAGAGAGAAGATAGAGGAGAGAGGTGAGAGAAGAGATGAGAGAGGAGAGGGAGAGGAGAGAGAGAGAGAGCGGATGAGAAGAGAGCGAAGAGAGCCTAGACACCCAGACAGAGAGAGAGAGAGAGAGAGAGAGAGAGAGAGAGAGAGACCTAGACACACAGCAGAGGAGGGAGAGAGAGAGAGAGCGAGAGAGAGAGAGACCTAGACACACAGAGAGAGAGACCTAGACACAGAGAGAGAGAGAGACCTAGACAGAGAGAGAGAGAGACCTAGACACACAGAGAGAGAGAGAGAGACCTAGACAGAGAGAGAGAGACCTAGACACACACAGAGAGAGACCTAGACACAGAGAGAGAGAGAGAGACCTAGACACAGAGAGAGAGAGAGAGAGAGAGAGAGAGACCTAGACAGAGAGAGAGAGACCTAGACACAGAGAGAGAGAGAGAGACCTAGACACAGAGAGAGAGAGAGAGAGAAAGAGAGAGACCTAGACACACAGAGAGAGACTTAGACACAGAGAGAGAGGAGGGTAAAAAACAACAACGCTATCATCACATGTTTTATCTGCCCATGACAAATTCTAGTGCTCCTCCTCCTCCTCCTCCTCCTCCTCCCTATACCCTCTTTTCCCCCCCCTCCATATTTTTTCCTCACCTTATCTCCTGTCTAGGCGCTGCATCGGTTGCCATTTAAGAATAATGTCCCCCCCTGTCTATAATGACATTGCCTTTGTGCCTGAGATTACCGCAAGATTTTTAGCCACACTCCCCTATGACACACACACACACACACACACACACACACACACACACACACACACACACACACACACACACACACACACACACACACACACACACACACACACACACACACACACACACACACACAGACACAGACACAGACACACACAGTAGCCTCGTACGTCAGAGGAAATATGAAAATGAACTTAGGTCAGCGAGACCTCTGCAGATTCTGGTTCAGTCTCTCTGATGTCTGTAGACAATCAGAGGACAGAAGATCTGCTGAGCTCTCTAAGATCCACCTGCAGAATAACAAATGGATACTCAAATCAAATCAAAATGTATTTGTCACATGCGCCGAATACAACATGTGTAGACCTTACAGTGAAATGCTTACTCACAAGCCCTTAACCAACAATGCAGTTTTAAGAAAATACCCACCCAAAAAAGTAAGAGATAAGAATAACTAAATAATTAAAGAGCAGCAGTAAATAACAATAGTTGGGCTATAAACAGGGGATACCGGTACAGAAGCAATGTGCGGGGGCACCGGTGTCGAGGTAATTCAGGTAATATGTACATGTAGGTAGAGTTATTAAAGTGACTATGCATAGATAATAACAGTTGCCAATTGATTAGCTGTTCAGGAGTCTTATGGCTTCGGGGTAGAAGCTGTTTAGAGGCCTCTTGGACCTAGACTTGGCGCTCCGGTACCGCTTGCCGTGTGGTAGCAGAGAGAACAGTCTATGACTAGGGTGGCTGAAGTCTTTGACAATTTTTAGGGCCTTCCTCTGACACCGCCTGGTATAGAGGTCCTGGATGGCAGGAAGCTTGGCCCTGGTGATGTACAGGGCCGTACCCACTACCCTCTGTAGTGCCTTGCGGTCAGAGGCCAAGCATTTGCCCTACCAGGCAGTGATGCAACCCACCAAGATGCTGTCGATGGTGCAGCTGTAAAACCTTTTGAGGATCTGAGGACCCATGCCAAATCTTTTCAGTCTCCTGAGGGGGAATAGGTTTTGTCGTGCCCTCTTCACGACTGTCTTGGTGTGCGTTAGTTTGTTGGTGATGTAGGGGAACTTGAAGCCAGGAAACTTGAAGCTCTCAACCTGCTCCACTACAGCCCCTTCGATGAGAATGGGGGCGTGCTCGGTCCTCCTTTTCCTGTAGTCCACGATCATCTCCTTTGTCTTGATCACATTGAGGGAGAGGTTGTTGTCCTTGCACCACACGGTAAAGTCTCTGACCTCCTCCCTATAGGCTGTCTCATCGTTGTTGGTAATCAGGCCTAGCACTGTTGTGTCATCAGCAAACTTAATGATGGTGTTGGAGTCGTGCCTGGCCGTTCAGTCATGAGTGAACAGGGAGTACAGGAGGGGACTGAGCACGAACCCCTGAGGGACCCCCGCGATGGATCTGTTGTTACCTACCCTTACCACCTGGGGGCGGCCCGTCAGGAAGTCCAGGATCCAGTTGCAGAGGGAGGTGTTTAGTCCCAGGGTCCTTAGCTTAGTGATTATCTCTGAGGGCACTATGGTGTTGAACTCTGAGCTGTAGTCGATGAACAGCATTCTCACATAGGTGTTCCTTTTGTCCAGGTGTGAAAGGGCAGTGTGGAGTGCAATAGAGATTGCGTCATCTTTGGATCTGTTGGATCTGTTGGTTCGGTATGCAAATTGGAGTGGGTCTAGGGTTTCTGGGATAATGGTGTTGAATTGAACCATGAACCATGACCAGCCTGAATGTTGGGCTGTTTAAAGGTCTTACTCACATCGGCTGCGGAGAGCGTGATCACACAGTTGTCCGGAACAGCTGATGCTCTCATGCATGTTTCAGTGTTTCTTGCCTCGAAGCGAGCATATAAGTTAGTTATCTCATCTGGTAGGCTCGTGTCACTGGGCAGCTCTCAGCTGTGCTTCCCTTTGTAGTCTGTAATAGTTTGGAAGCCTGCCACATCCGACGAGCGTTGGAACCGGTGCAGTACAATTGGATCTTAGTCCTGTATTGATGCTTTACCTGTTTGATGGTTCATCATAAGGCATAGCGGGATTTCTTAAAAACTTCCAGGTTGAGTCCCACTCCTTGAAAGCGGCAGCTCTACTCTTTAGCTCAGTGCGAATGTTGCCTGTAATCCATGGCTTCTGGTTGGGGTATGTACGTACAGTCACTGTGGGGACGACGTCCTTGATGCACTTATTGATAAAGCCAGTGACTGATATGGTGTACTCCTCAATGCCATCGGAAGAATCCCGGAACATATTCCTGTCTGTGCTAGCAAACAGTCCTGTAGTTTAGCATCTGCTTCATCTGACCACTTTTTTATAGACCGAGTCACTGGTGCTTCCTTCTTTAATTTATGCTTGTAAGCAGGAATCAGGAGGATAGTTATATGGTCAGATTTGCCAAACGGAGCGCGAGGGAGAGCTTTGTACGCGTCTCTGTGTGTGGAGTAAAGGTGGTCTAGATATTGTATGTATTGCTACCACAGTAGCCTGTTTGCCTGTTTTGCAATGGCAGATACTTCTGCACGTTTTCTTTGTCCCTACCTCTTTCCCTATGTATAAAATGGTGGCATGTTTAGTCATTATATAATAACCTACATTCAATCTAAATAATCTCCTTGATTCATGTTCATCCACCAAAGACATAAGAATTCTCATTCTATAATATGTGAATCTGCAAAACTTCCACTGACAAACATCTCCATTCTAATCCTAATAAAGACATTGTTTTAGTGGGTATTTTATGGCCTATCCCCAGTGTATTCTCCTGGTCATGCAGACAGTGTGATGTGGTGCTTCTGGGTGACAGGTCCTTCTCTCCCCTGCCAGGCTAACTTAATGAGATATGATTATCATAGAGTGATCGCTGACGAGGCTGGGCCATAATGAGGACATTATCCTGCCTGCTGAATAGGAACCCTGCTGGGTCACACAGATCAATGGATCCACACCATGAAAGGTGGATTTGGAGGCCTATTTGATGGTCAGAGGCTCCAGAGAGAGGGAGAGAGAGGGAGAGAGAGGGAGAGAGATAGAGAGAGAGAAAGAACGAGAGAGAGAGATGGGAGAAGAGAGTGTTAGGTCATTGTTTTATCTGCTAAGATAGATGTACAGAAAGCATTGTGAAGGACAAATAATATGCAACATGTTTCACAACGTATAAAGGAGAATGTATGTGTCTTTGACGTTTTGCCTCTAAATCCTTGATGCAAATCATGCTTTTTGCATTAAGGGAATACTGTCTCTTCTGGCAATGTAAACAAAATGAGTTTGTATGTTTCTTCTAGTACTTTTTAGTTGATCCTGAGAGGCTTGACTGTGGCTCAAGAGGCATTGAGATACGTCTTACATAGCTCTAATCCCTAGGAGTGTACCTAGGACAATGGATGAGCTATGGATGTGTTAGTAAATGTAGTGTTTGTGGAGAGGATGTAGCTATGAAGAGGGTTAGTGGCCATGCCTAGTGTTGCCAGTTCAAGTCACAAATGGCGAATTAGATCATAGATTTTTTTCCATGAGGACTTGTAGAACTATAGAATTATATAATAGAAAACTGACATCACAGTGCTGTAAAAAGTCCTTCCTTAGAAGGTTTCAACTGACCCGATCATACTCTAGCAACAGCCGGAAACATCCGCTATTCTAACTATGGACATCACAGAAACCCACATTCACTGTTAAATGTACCATGCCCCCCTGCCCTCTATTTCTGCTTTATATTTTACATAAGTATAATCTTAGTCCTGTACTTCCCTCTTCTCTTCCCTCATTGCTATTAAACACAGTCCCCTGTTTGAATAAGGCTATAAAGACTCTCCGTTCCCATTAATTGTCAGACACACTGGAGAGCCGTGTCATAAATACTACTCTACATACTGCTGGTTTGAATCACTGAGAAATGGATCCCCCCTCTGCCTTCCAAAGCTATTTGGTCTCAATTTGTAATAAGCTATTTGGTCTCAATTTGTAATAAAAAAGGACAAGAAGAAAAAGCCGGTGCCAGTTGCAGCAAGTTGCAGGGATAGGCTTTTCTGTTGCCCTTTTTGTTTTGCATTTTTTCCGCTCTCCCGTTGTCGCGGTGACTGATTTTTAATCTAATAGATATTGTCTGGGCCGGCTGACCAGAACAAAGTGCAGGAAAAAACCATTTTTAAACATCTATCAGCTCGTTCTTGTAAAAAAAAGGCAAGAATTTGGGTATTGGGTTTCATGGGCAGATCGTAAAATTACTGAGGAATAAAACCCATTCATGTCGGATGACATCATAACCTTCAGAGATGGAAGGAATTGAAACATCAGCTTCAAAGGAAGAAACGGTTTGCCTCCATTTTACAGTAGATAGGTGCCTCATCTGAGACACTAAAAACAACCCAGCAGAAAAGAGAAGAGCATTATGGGCATCGAGTGACGCTGTTGAAATAAGCAATCAGACATTCACAGCACAGCTTCCGGTAGGTGCCGCATAGGAAGGATGTTTTCACTGAAGCTGCATGATTTGCTTCATCACTTGGTTTGAGACATATATTTCATTGAAAGAGACTGATTCTGACCGTTATTACCAGGATTCTACTCTGCACTTCAAAAATTCCATGAACATTCTAACGAGCATCCCGTCAATTAGACTCAATTGGAACATTCAACAGATGCCATCATGTCTAGTGGACCATAATGACCTTGAGACAGTATATGTGTGTCAGAGTTAAACAGCCCCAGTTTAAAAGGCTTCCCCTGATACGTGCCCTTGGCCTTGCCCACTGGTTTATCACTAAGCATTAGTCTTCAGGAGATCACATCCCAGACACCATGTTTATTCATGCTGCTGTCACTCTCCTCACCACCACCCAGTCAAATCACTCTGTCATGTTTGACACAAATCATATACTGTTGGAGCCATCTCCAGAGGTACTAATAGCAGGGCGGACTAGCCTAAGTGTGTGTCACACAGCAAACACATGATTTCCCCTGTGTTCTACATAAAATCCATTTCATACTCTCCCAGATATGCTTTTACAAATGAGAACCACATTGTCTATGGGGAGCACAGAGCACAGCCACTAATAGAAAGCATTTGTTTGAAGTGGCCAAACTTAGTGTGATGAGAAACAGATATTTGCATGTGTGTGTTGAAACTCAGGGAGGGGTGATCATTGAGAAATCCTCCCTAACAAATTGACATTTAGCAGATGCTCTTATCCATAGCAACTAGGGTTAAGTGCCTTGCTCAATGGCACATTAACAGTTTTTTCACCTAGTCTGTTCAGGGATTCGAACCAGCAACCTTTCATTTAGAGGCCCAATGCTTTTAACTGCTGGGCTACCTACCACCTATTGAAGGTGATGTCATGTTTCAGAAAGCCCTAAGATGGTAGTCACTAGGTCACCATGACAGAAAGGCCAAAAGTGGCAATAGAAAACTGATGAGCAAAGCACAAACAACATTGATTATTTTCTCTGTGTCAGGGTTAGGGCTATGATCAGGGTTGAGAATAGGCTACAGGTCCAATGCAGCTGTTTTTATCTCAATGTCAAATTATTTCTGGGTAACAATTATGTACCTTACTGTGATTGTTTTCAATTAAAATTGTCAAAATAAAGAAAGATTGCTTCTTACCAAAGGGCGATTTCTCAAGCAAGAATTTAGCTAGGACTGTCTGGGAGTGGTCTTAGTGGCAGAGATGTTTGGAACTCTCTTTTTGGTCTATTAACTAATTTACCACACAGTGATGTCACCATGGAAGGCCAAAACTCCATCCCACCAAAACAGGCTGACATTTTAGGCAGTGTTTTCAAACAGTTCTTATACTAAATGGGCAGTATCATCCTTTTCACCACAATTTCACAGTATTATTTCAACCTCATCATTTTGACTGAACTAGGCCATTAAAGGTTAGGGTAAGTGCCTAAAATCCCATTCGTAGTGAAGACCAATACAACCCAAACCATCAGCAACTCTAAGGCCTTATGAATGTTATATCTTAAGTTCTACACTTCTAGAATCAGAATGTCCAGTTCTGTGTATTCTAAATGCCAGCAGAGAACGCTACTCTTCCACATCTGTGATGTCTTTTTTATACATACAGCCATTGCAGCAGAATCAAACACACCAAGACTGTCATCATTAACCAGAAAAATGTATATATATTATTTTTAATTTCATTCCCCCCCTATCTCTCTCTCTCTCTCTCTTAGAAATATGACACATGGGTTTGTGAGGTATTGCGGTGCCCGGGGTAAGAGCCTAGCTGCGTTAGATGGACCGCTGCGATTCCCCATCAATCAAATTATAGTTTATTGTTCAGCTGAGCTACCGCGGGCAGCACACACAGGCCTACACGCTGACACTTATGAAGCATTATATTCCTAGTGTCACTGCCTAGCCAGAGGAGAATAGTACTCACCCTGGTGTGGTTCCTCTAAAGGTTTTCTTGCCGCTTCCTCTAAAGGTATTGCCGCTTGGTCTTTGACCGTCTAGGTGGGTTACTGTAAAGCACTCTTTACAATTGTTGTTGTAAAATTAGCCATAACAATTACATTTCATTTGACTGAAAATATGAATGATCGATTGATTAATAGCTTAGACAGTCATGCCAGTCATTACTCCATCAACTCTGTCTCTTCTCCAACCAGACTTTGAAATGTGCTCTTACAGCAGCCGTTGCTATTCTAGGCCCCATTAACAACGTTAGTTTACTCAGCTTGCCATTAGCAGCTAGCTCCCATCAGCCTGTTTATTATGCCCTAGCCTAATTTGTGTCAGGAAATAGAGTGTAATGTCCTGATGGGTCTACTGTAGATCAGTGTATGTGTGTGTGGGTCCGTTATAATAGTGTGTATGACTAAAAGGCCTTTAAGTAACCTTTGGTCTGTGTTGGGGAGTATTAGCAGTAACCCAATCTTAGTGCTGATGATTCATTTACATGGATGAAAGCTAAGACTCTAAGCTAGCTTGCATCTTAAAGAGGACATGTGAGAGGATCATCACTCAAACTATCTTGGTTGTGAATGGTAAAACAATAGGATAGATTAGGAACAGCTGGAACTCAACATCAATCGGATAGCAATAGCACCCTCACTGATCTATGTGCTCTATTTCTGTACTGGACTGCAGATCTAGTTTTAGTAGATCTGTACCAGACCAAGGCCTTGTTCAGTAGTACAGACTCCAGCAAATACATTCTTAAAAATATACAGTATCAGTCAAAAGTTTGGACACACCTACTCATTAAAGGGTTTTTCTTTGTTTTTATTAGTTTCTACATTGTAGAATAATAGTGAAGACATCAAAACTATGAAATAACACATATGGAATTATGTAGTAACCAAAAAAGTGTTAAACAAATCAAAATATATTTTAGATTTTAGATTCTTCGAAGTAGCCACCCTTTGCTTTGATGACAGCTTTGCACACTCTTGGCATTCTCTCAATCAGCATCATGACAAATGCTTTTCCAGTTTTGAAGGAGTTCCCACATTAGCTGAGCTCTTGTTGGCTGCTTTCCCTTCACTCAACAGTCCAACTCATCCCAAACCATCTCAATTGGGTTTAGGTCGGGTGATTGTGGAGGCGAGGTCATCTGATGCAGCACTCCATCCCTCTCTTTCTTGATAGCCCTTACACAGCCTGGAGGTGTGTTGGGTCATTGTCCTGTTGAAAAACAAATGATAGTCCCACTAAGCGCAAACCAGATGGGATGGCGTATCGCTGCAAAATTCTGTGGTAGCCATGCTGGTTAAGTGTGCCTTGAATTCTAAGTAAATCTCTGACTGTCACCAGCAAAGCACCCCCACACCATCCCACCTCCTCCTCTTTTTTATGTTTTTATTTCACCTTTATTTAACCAGGTAGGCCAGTTGAGAACAAGTTCTCATTTACAACTGCGACCTGGCCAAGATAAAGCAAAGCAGTGCGACACAACAACAACACAGAGTTACACATGGAATAAACAAAACATACAGTCAATAACACAATAGAAAAGTCTATATACAGTGTGTGCAAATGGCATGAGGAGGTAAGGCAATAAATAGGCCATAGTAGCAAAGTAACGTCCCTCACGATGCCAGGACAGCGGAGTCAATCACCACCTCTTTAAGGAATACCTGGGATAGGATATAGTAATCCTTCTACCCCCCCCCAAAAAAAGATATAGATGTACTATTGTAAAGTGGTTGTTCCACTGGATATCATAAGGTGAATGCACCAATTTGTAAGTCGCTCTGGATAAGAGCGTCTGCTAAATGACGTAAATGTAAAATGTAAATGTAATTACAATTTAGAAGATTAACACTAGAGTGATAGATGTGCAGATGATGATGAGCAGATGATGGTGTGTAAGTAGTGATACTGGTGTGCAAAAGAGCAGCAAAGTAAATATAAACAATATGGGGATGAGGTAGGTAGATTGGGTGGGCTATTTACAGATGGACTATGTACAGCTGCAGCGATCGGTTAGCTGCTCAGATCGCTGATGTTTAAAGTTAGTGAGGGAAATGTAAGTCTCCAGCTTCAGCTATTTTTGCAATTTGTTCCAGTCACTGGCAGCAGAGAACTGGAAGGAAAGGTGGCCAAAGGAGATGTTGGCTTTGGGGGTGACCAGTGAGATATACCTGCTGGAGCGCGTGCTACGGGTGGGTGATGTTATCGTGACCAGTGAGCTGAGATAAGGCGGAGCTTTACCTAGCATAGACTTATAGATGACCTGGAGCCAGTGGGTCTGGCAACGAATATGTAGCGAGGGCCAGCCGACTAGAGCATACAGGTCGCAGTGGTGGGTGGTATAGGGCGCTTTGGTAACAAAACGGATGGCACTGTGATAGACTATATCCAATTTGCTGAGTAGAGTATTGGAAGCTATTTTGTAGATGACATGACCGAAGTCGAGGATCGGTAGGATAGTCAGTTTTACTAGGGTAAGTTTGGCGACATGAGTGAAGGAGGCTTTGTTGCGAAATAGTAAGCTGATTCTAGATTTTATTTTGGATTGGAAATGTTTGATATGAGTCTGGAAGGAGAGTTTACAGTCTAGCCAGACACCTAGGTATTTGTAGTTGTCCACGTATTCTAGGTCAGAACCGTCCAGAGTAGTGATGCTAGTCGGGCGGGCGGTTGTGGGCAGCGAACGGTTGAAAAGCATGCATTTGGTTTTTACTAGCGTTTAAGAGCAGTTGAAGGCCACAGAAGGAGTGTTGTTTGGCATTGAAGCTCGTCTGGAGGTTAGTTAACACAGTGTCCAAAGAAGGGCCAGATGTATACAGAATGGTGTCGTCTGCGTAGAGGTGGATCAGGGAATCACCCGCAACAAGAGCGACATCGTTGATATATACAGAGAAAAGAGTCGGCCCGAGAATTTAACCCTGTGGTACCCCCATAGAGACTGCCAGAGGTCCGGACAACAGGCCTTCCGATTTGACACACTGAACACCGTCTGCGAAGTAGTTGGTGAACCAGGCGAGGCAATCATTTGAGAAGGCTTTTGAGTCTGCCGATAAGAATACGGTGATTGACAGAGTCGGAAGCCTTGGCCAGGTCGATGACGATGGCTGCACAGTACTGTCTTTTATCGATGGCGGTTATGATATCGTTTAGTACCTTGAGCGTGGCTGAGGTGCACCCATGACCAGCTCGGAAACCGGATTGCACAGCGGAGAAGGTACGGTGGGATTCGAAATGGTCAGTGATCTGTTTATTAACTTGGCTTTCAAAGACTTTAGAAAGGCAGGGCAGGATGCATATAGTTCTATAACAGTTTGGGTCTAGAGTGTCTCCCCCTTTGAAGAGGAGGATGAATGCGGCAGCTTTCCAATCTTTAGGGATCTCTGGCGATACGAAAGAGAGGTTGAACAGTCTGGTAATAGGAGTTGCAACAATGGCGGCGGATAACTTTAGAAAGAGATGGTCCAGATTGTCTAGCCCAGCTGATTTGTACGGGTCCAGGTTTTGCAACTCTTTCAGAACATTTGGATTTGGGTGAAGGAGAAGCTGGGGAGGCTCGGGCAAGTAGCTGCGGGGGGTGCGGAGCTGTTGGCCGAGGTTGGGGTAGCCAGGAGGAAAGCACGGTCAGCCGTAGAGAAATGCTTATTGAAATGTTCGATTATCATGGATTTATCGCTTGTGACCGTGTTACCTAGCCGCAGTGCAGTGGGCAGCTGGGAGGAGGTGCTTTTGTTCTCCATGGACTTTACAGTGTCCCAAATCTTTTTGGAGTTAGAGCTACAGGATGGACATTTCTGTTTGTAAAAGCTAGCCTTTGCTTTCCTGACTGTATTGGTTCCTGACTTCCCTGAACAGTTGCATAGCGCGGGGGGACTATTCGATGCTATTGCAGTCCGCCACAGGATATTTTTGTGCTGGTCAAGGGCAGTCAGGTCTGGAGTGAACCAAGGGCTATATCTGTTCTTAGTTCTACATTTTTTGAAAGGGGCATGCTTATTTAAGATGGTGAGGAAATTACTTTTAAAGAATGACCAGGCATCCTTGACTGACAGGATGAGGTCAATATCCTTCCAGGATACCCGGGCCAGGTCGATTGAAAGGCTTGCTCGCAGAAGTGATTTAGGGAGCGTTTGACAGTGATGAGGGGTGGTCGTTTGTCCGCGGACCCATAGCAGATGCAGGCAATAAGGCAGTGATCGCTGAGATCCTGATTGAAAACAGCAGAGGTGTATTTGGAGGGCAAGTTGGTCAGGATAATATCTATGAGGGTGCCCATGTTTACGGATTTAGGGTTGTACCTGGTGGTTTCCTGGATAATTTGTGTGAGATTGAGGGCATCTAGCTTAGATTGTAGGACTGCTTGGGTGTTAAGCATATCCCAGTTTAGGTCACCGAACAGAACGAACTCTGAAGATAGATGGGGGGCAATCAATTTACATATGGTGTCCAGGGCACAGCTGGGAGCTGAGGGGGGTCTATAACAGGTGGCAACAGTGAGAGACTTACTTCTGGAGAGATTCATTTTTAAAATTAGAAGCTCGAACTGTTTGGGCATAGACCTGGAAAGTATGACACAACTTTGCAAGCTATCTCTGCAGTAGATTGCAACTCCTCCCCCTTTGGCAGTTCTATCTTGATGGAAAATGTTCTAGTTGGATATGGAAATCTCCGAATTTTTGGTGGCCTTCCTAAGCCAGGATTCAGACACGGCAAGGACATCAGGGTTGGCGGAGTGTGCTAAAGCAGTGAGTAAAACAAACTTAGGTGGGAGGCTTCTGATGTTAACATTCATGAAACCAAGGCTTTTTCGATTACAGAAGTCAACAAATGAGAGTGCCTGGGGACACGCAGGGCCTGGGTTAGCCTCCACATCACCCGAGGAACAGAGGAGGAGTAGGATGAGGGTACGGCTAAAGGCTAGCAAAACTGGTTGTCTAGTGTGTTGGGGACAGAGAATAAAAAGAGCAGATTTCTGGGCGTAGTAGAATAGATTCAGGGCATAATGTGCAGACAGGGGTATGGTGGGGTGCGGGTACAGTGGAGGTAAGCCCAGGCACTGAGTGATGATAAGAGAGGTTGCATCTCTGGACACGCTGGTTATACTGGGTCTGGTCACCGCATGTGTGGGAGGTGGGAAAAATGAGGTATCTAAGGCATGTACAGTGGGACTAGGGGCTCTGCAGTAAACTAAAACAATGATAATTATCCTAAACAACAGTATACAAGGCATTTTGACATTTGAGAGAGACATGAAGCGAGGCATAAAGCAATCACAAGTGTTGATTGGGAGAGCTAGCTAAGACAAAAACAGGCAAGACAACAACAGCTTATCAGCTAAGACAACAACAACAACAGGTAAAATGGCGATGAATGGGCAGAGAGGGTCGGTTAACTGCACACAGGGCCTGATTTCGGGGCTAGGGCCGACAGATAAACAAAGGTAAACAAAGTGGAGTACCGGGATAAATGCTTCACGGTGGGAACAACACAAGCGGAGATCATCCGTTCACCTACTCTGCGTCTCACAAAGACACAGTGGTTAGACTCATTGGACTCAAATGCACTCATTGAACCAAAGGACAACTTTCCACAGGTCTAATGTCCATTGCTCGTGTTTCTTGGCCCAAGCAAGTCTCTTCTTATTATTGGTGTCCTTTAGTAGTGGTTTCTTTGCAGCAATTCGACCATGAAGGCCTGATTCATGCAGCCTCCTCTGAACAGTTGATGTTGAGATGTCTGTTACTTGAACTCTGTGAAGCATTTATTTGGGCTGCAATTTCTGAGGCTGTTAACTTTAGTGAACTTATCCTCTGCAGCAGAGGTAACTCTGGATCTTCCTTTCCTGTGGCGGTCCTCATGAGAGCCAGTTTCATCATGGCACTTGATGGATTTTGCGACTGCACTTGAAGAAACTTTCAAAGTTCTTGAAATGTTCCATATGGACTGACCTTCATGTCTTATAGTAATGATGGACTGTCATTTCTCTTTGTGTTGTGACCCTTATGTTGTCACAACACAACTGATTGGCTCAAACACATTAAGAAGGAAAGAAATTCCATAAATGAACTTTTAACAAAGCACACCTGTCAATTGAAATGCCTTCCAGGTGACTACCTCATGAAGCTGGTTGAGAGAATGTCAAGAGTGTGCAAAGCTGTCATCAAGGCAAAGGGTGGCTACTTTGAAGAATCTAAAATCTAAAATATATTTGATTTCTTTAACACTTTTTTGGTTACTACATGATTTCATATGTGTTTTTTCATAGTTGTGACGTCTTCACTATTATTCTACAATGTAGAAACTAGGAAAAATAAAGAAAAACCCTTGAATGAGTAGGTGTCTCCAAACTTTTGACTGGTACTGTATATATTGTATAAAAAAATATATGGACATCCTGATTACAATCATCAACAACAATGAACATGTGTGGGGTTATATTCCCTCACACACATCTCTGTTGGTTTTGGAATCACATTGTGCACTAAAGGAGGTAGAGTCGACGTTGCATAGTCTACGTTACATTGTCTGATACAATTCTATGGGATAATGCTGGAATGCATCAAAAAATGTACATTAATGTTCCACAAAAAGTTTCAGTAGTGACCTTTGTGTATGCACAAACATCTTACTAAACATCAAATGGCAGAGCTAGCTCCATATGTCGCTGATGAAAACATCCTAAGTGGCAGAGCTAGCTCCATATGTTGCTGATCAAACATCCTAAGTGGCAGAGCTATCTCCATACGCCGCTGATCAAACATCCTAAGTGGCAGAGCTATCTCCATACGTCGCTGATCAAACATCCTAAGTGGCAGAGCTATCTCCATACGCCGCTGATGAAAACATCCTAAGTGGCAGAGCTATCTCCATACGCCGCTGATGAAAACATCCTAAGTGGCAGAGCTATCTCCATACGCCGCTGATGAAAACATCCTAAGTGGCAGAGCTATCTCCATACGCCGCTGATGAAAACATCCTAAGTGGCAGAGCTATCTCCATACGCCGCTGATGAAAACATCCTAAGTGGCAGAGCTATCTCCATACGCCGCTGATGAAAACATCCTAAGTGGCAGAGCTATCTCCATACGCCGCTGATGAAAACATCCCACTAGAGGTGATACATGGCTCCAGTGTCTCCCCAAGCCCAACATGTCTGTCTTTGGCTCTCTGCCAACACCCGTGTCTGAACCTGAGCGTGCATGTGTGTGTCTGTGTGTGTCCTAGTGCACGTGTGTCACAGTGCACGTGTGTCTGTGTGTGTGTGTGTGTGTGTGTGTGTGTGTCTGTGTCTGTGTGTGTGCACGTGCGTCCGTGTGTGCATGCGTGCTTGTGTTTCTGTGTGTGTCCCAGTGTGTGTGTCCCAGTGTGTGTGTGTGCCTGTGTGTGTCACAGTGTGTATGACCCAGTGCCCCCTCTGGCAGACTGGCCCGCTCCATCTCTCTACCAGGCTCTATATCTCCACGTGGTTCCTTGGGGGAGTTTCTCTGCTTCGTCATCTCACTGGCTGACACACCTTCTGGCAAACTCCCCCGAGAACCCAGACGTGTGTGTGTGTGTCTTGCACAGTGACGGTGTGCTGGTCTACAGTATATGTGTGTGTGTTCACGCATATCATCTCAACCCCCTCCGCCTTGTACAACCCCCTTGTAATGCCAGCATGCACCCCCCTGCCCCCTCTTCCTTCCCACACTCCCCTCACCCCCTTCTCCCTCCCCCTAAACACGTGCCCCTTTTTAGTAGCAACACCACCTCGTCTCAACGCTTCGCCCTCCCACATCGCATCACACCCCTTCTTCACCACCTCCTCACCTCCCCTCCCCGCCCCCCTCAGCCCTCCCACGTCGACTCACCTCCCTCTCTTCCCTGTTTCCCACATCCCTCTCTCCCTCTCTACACCTCTCTCACCCATCTCACCCCCTCTTTCCCTCATTACTATATAGCAGGCATACCAGTCCATTTTGCATACCGCTGTTTTACATGCACCTGTTTAATCCTTTCAGGCAGGCGGGGCGGCATGCGAATATGCAAAACGGCAAGCGAGGGAGTCATTGTGTGTGTGTGAGTG
Source organism: Salmo trutta (assembly GCF_901001165.1). Taxonomy (NCBI): domain Eukaryota; kingdom Metazoa; phylum Chordata; class Actinopteri; order Salmoniformes; family Salmonidae; genus Salmo; species Salmo trutta. The sequence continues at coordinate 98,482 of NW_021822820.1, read as the reverse complement.
TGTTTGGCTACTCCTTGGTGATATGAGCAGACCAAGTTCCAGCGAAACAAAACCAAATGGACCAGAGTACCAGGACATAACCACCACAGATACATCCAAAATGGAGGATAAGTCTTCTTTACTCTCCTTCTGTCTTTTTCTCCATCCTAAGTGCAACGGAACTGTCCTATGTTTTTTTCAAACATACATTTGTATATAAATCCAAACCGTGTCGGATCAGCTCGTCTCAGCAACACAGGAAGAACAAAAGGAGGAAAAGTTTCCTGGTTCCCCCTCTCCTCTCCTCCTCGTCACATCCCTCTCTTCTTATCTGTGGAGAAGAACCAATGGTTCATTGTAATTTTCCTGTTGTCATCATGCAGATGACAGTCTTCCCGCTGGATATCATTAATGCCTTCACATTCTTCCTCTCTTTCTCCTTTTCTCTTTCGCTAGCTCGTTCCGCGTCTCGCTCTATGATTTGGTATTCCAGTCAGCGGTAGGTAATTATCAGCCAATAAAGCAGCCAATAAGTATGCAGATAAATATAGAGGTGTAATGGGGCTGAAGACGCCGGGATAATTAGCTTTTTCTGTATTTTCAGTGCATAAACAATAGAGGAATCCGTGTGTGTGTGTCCATGTGTGTGTGTAGGTAGTCCAATGCAGTCTGTAAATCAGTATGTGTGAGGTATCATCCATAAAGTGTGGGAATCTGTGTGTGTGTGTGTACATCCTCCATGCAGTCTTTATCCATACAGTAGAGTTATGGGGGCTCTTGAATACCACACTGTCTCATTCTCTGTTTCGTCTCTTCTGTTCTCCCCATCCCTCGTTTACATAAATCCGCCTCTCCTCTCCTCTGTGGGTATAATAGTCGTTAATTCATCTCCGCTCCGCTTGCCTTCTGATCCACAGAGAAAAGCCAGCCGGCAAATTTGCATATTCAGCATAGTGATGAGGGCTGGGTAGCAAGCTGCCTAATTATCCCCCCTCTCTCTCTGCATCTTTTGCTTTTAACCCCCGCCTGCCCGCTCGCCACATGACCGCCTCCAAAGGGAAACCATTGTCTTCTCTTCTTGTCTTTCTACATCCAGTATTAATTTTTCCAGAGGGCAAAAAAATAAAAGAATAGAAATAAGAAACGAGCCGTTTGTCTTCCGTTCGTTCGTTTTCTTCCTCGCCTGTGTTTATAGTATAATTTGCGGCGTCTCTCTCTCCCCCGCGGCGAGCTCCTTAAGCTACCCCCTTTGTCTTTGCCTTTGAAATTGACAAAATCTTACAAGAAATCAATACTTCATTGATATTCACTTTCCCGTAGTTTCAAACGGCCAGCTCGGCGCGTGTGTTGTGTGTGTGTTAGATCCCGGCGTATGTGTGTGTGTGTGTGTGTGTATGTGTGTGTGTGGTAGATCCCGTGGCATTCCCAGTTCTTCCGAGGCAAGATGCGGAGGTGGTGGCAGAGAGCTTCTAGAGAAAGGATCCGGCTTCAGCTTTGTGATGTGTGTGTGTGTGTGTGTGTGTGTGTGTGTGTGTGTGTGTGTGTGTGTGTGTGTGTGCGTGTGTGCGTGTGTGCGTGTGTGTGTGTGTGTGTGTGTGTGTGTGTGTGTGTGTGTGTGTGTGTGTGTGCGTGTGTGCGTGTGTGTGTGGTGCCAGCGTCCCGACAGCAGCACCATGGACCACAACAAAAACAAGTTTCCAGGACATATGCCAACGTTCCCGTATAGTATAATCCTGGTGGAAAACAGGACATCGACAGATCCAAGTACTGTGGAAATACAAACAACAACATCAACAATGTCAATAAGCAACAATGAGCCACAGGAAGCCAGTCAGTCGCAAACAGGATGTGGAAGTTTGTTGCTTTTTTCCGTGTTTCCGTTGGGCTCCCCTCAACAACTGTTGTGTTTTCCGTGGTGGCGAGTGGAGCTGCGAGGAGAGGAAGAATGAGGGCACGCGATGCCACCTGGACCCTGAGAGAGCTCTGTATCAGAGTGGGCGCGGAAAGAGGGGCGCATGGGAAGAGAGGGCGTGAAGAGAGGGGCACAAGGAGGAGGAGAGGGGCGCAAAAGAGAGAGGGGGGAGGGGCGCTTGGCGCGTGTCTCTGATATGCCATAAAGATGGCAGGCACGTCGTAATGATGGGAAATGTGGAGCAGATTGGAGAGGGGGAAGAGAGGCAGGAGAGGGGTGACAGATGGCAGAGCTGGCCTGCTGCCAACTAGATTCAGACATGACTGAAGAGCAACGAGCCAGTGTTCACTCTGACACTTGTTGCATGGCGAGGGGGGATTGAGAGCAGAGTGTGTGCGGCTTGTCTCTCCAGACATCACCCGTCCTTCTCCGTCCTCCTCCTCCTCCTTCTCCGTCCTCCTCCTCCTCCTCCTTCTCCGTCCTCCTCCTCCTCCTCCTTCTCCGTCCTCCTCCTCCTCCTCCTTCTCCGTCCTCCTCCTCCTCCTCCTTCTCTGTCCTCCTCCTCCTCCTTCACCGTCCTCCTCCTCCTCCTCCTTCTCCGTCCTCCTCCTCCTCCTTCTCCGTCCTCCTCTTCCTCCTCCTTCTCCGTATTCCTCCTCCTCCTTCTCTGTCCTCCTCCTCCTCCTCCTTCTCCGTCCTCCTCCTCCTCCTCCTTCTCCGTATTCCTCCTCCTCCTTCTCCGTCCTCCTCCTCCTCCTCCTTCTCTGTCCTCCTCCTCCTCCTTCTCCGTCCTCCTCCTCCTCCTCCTTCTCCGTATTCCTCCTCCTCCTTCTCTGTCCTCCTCCTCCTCCTCCTTCCCGTCCTCCTCCTTCTCTCTTTTCATCTTTCCTCCACTTTCTATCTCCTCCTCTTCCTCCTCCTCCCTCACCCAAAAAAGCAAGATATACAGTATGTACATAGAGAGGACATGAGAGTGGCACGTATGTTTAGGGGGCAGGGAGAGTAGTGTGTGCGTGGGAGAGGAATATGTGTGTCAGTGGAGGCTGCTGAGGGGAGGACGGCTCATAATACTGGCTGGAATGGAGTCAATGGAACGGCATCAAACACATCAAAGACGTGGTTTCCATGTGATTGATACCAGTCCATTGACTCCATTCCAGACATTTCTATGAGCCATCCTCCCCTCAGCAGCCACCACTGGTGTGCGTGTGTGTGTGTGTGTGTGTATGTGTGTGTGTGTGTGTGTGTGTGTGTGTGTGTGTGTGTGTGTGTGTGTGTGTGTGTGTGTGTGTGTGAGATTGGGGGTTAAATGGCAGCTATATGGCCTTCTGTTTTCCCTAATGAAAGGGAGGAGGCTTGTACTCACCCATGTTGTTACGTTATGCATACTAATATTTGCTGTGTAGACAGCCTATCAGGTGTGTGTGTGTGCGCTTTAGCGCTTGCATGTGTTCCTGTCCCTGTGTTTGTTGATGTTTGTCAATGTGGTGAAGTTCACACACAGAGCGGTGGATTTTGGAGAGGGAACACACACGTCTTCTTGGAACAATGCCAACAGGGCATGGGATGCTTTCGCTAACAGTGATGCCTGCCCTGGGCACAGGAAGAGAGCGAGAGAGAGAGTGTGTGTGAGAGAGAGAGAGAGAGAGAGAGAGAGAGAGAGAGAGAGAGAGAGAGAGAGAGAGAGAGAGAGAGAGAGGGATATTCCCATCTTGGACCGACCGTTAGCGTTGAGGAGAAGGGGAGGAGAGGAGTGTGGCATTTCTCCTCCTTGGCGTCAATCCTCTTATTTTTGTTGTCTTGTTCATCATTTTGAAGTCGTTGGAGGTTGTTCAGTAAACTGCCTTTGTCTGGTGGATAAAAGGAGACATTATGATACATGAAGGGGGGGCTAAAATCAAATGCTGTATTTCAATAAGAAAAATCGTCAATCTAAGGTACCTAAAGAGGAGAGAGGGAGAGAAAGGGATTTGAATTGTGAATGAGGTGATGGCGATCTACATGTTAATTACGACTCGGGTGACAGCGAAATGCGAAGGAGAGGAGGAGAGGAACGACGGAACGAACAAACGAAGTAGTGCGCACTGCTCGGTCGGGCGAATAAATGAACTGGCAGCCTTTGTTCTTCTAAGCCCTCCATTTTCAAAAACAAACAACAAACAAGAGGTGATGGAGGAAACGAGCGAGGGATGAAGGAGAGGAGAGGAGCACAGGATGAGGGAGAGGAGCAAGGGATGAAGGAGAGGAAAGGGGGCCGTCCTAAATTAAAATGATTGATTAATGCTGAGTAGGCGACGGTAACAGTAGTGGTGGCGCTGGTTTGAGAGAGTAATTAGTCGTGAATTGTCATGAACGCTAAGATATTAGAAAAGATGGCATCAGACTTAGCGGTCCGATCAGCCATCTATCTTCCTTAATGCCAGCAGGATATTTATTTAATTTTATTAGAGACTGAAAATGATGGAATGGAAAATGAGGAGGGGGGTAGGGGGGGTAGTCAGTTAGTCTCGTAGTCTGCCCCACGGTGTTTCTGTGTTTTAACAAACAGAACAAACAGAGAATTATTCGTAAAGGTAGGTTTGTACACCAACGGAAGGAAGACTTTAAACTCTGTGTGTTTAGAGGTTAAAAGAGGCAGCTAGTTCTCATACAACTTTTTTTTATTTTGTTAAACTTGCTAAATGTGTGCTAGTATTTGATATGTGTATGATGTCAAGTGTACTTTGTAATATCTTGTGTGTTGTGTGCTGTATCTGTTGAGAAGAAAATAAACGTATAATAGAAATGTCTGATTATTTGCTGTCATTTTCCCAGACAGATCAACACAGCATGAATGGCCCTACAACCATTTCATTTGAACCTGCAGGAAAACTACCCAGCAACATCATCTTGACCCCAGGTTCATCTGTGATGTCGTCACAGAAGGCCTTGCATTGATCTGACCATATTAGCAAGGTGACACCACTCAATGGGGACGGATGACAAGTCAATATGGTATTATCAATAGCATGACTGGCTTCCATGCTGCCGCTGTTGAGACATCGTCAATACAGTACCAAACCCTGGGGTGTCAGCTACTCAATAACACAGATTGCCGAGCATGTGTGTCCTTGTGTGTGTGTGTGTGTGTGTGTGTGTGTGTGTGTGTGTGTGTGTGTGTGTGTGTGTGTGTGTCTGAATATGTGAAAGTTAACACATATGAGCTTCTGTAATATCTCTATCTGTTCACTCTGCATGATTAGGACCTGTCCCCCCCCCCCCCCCCCCCCCCACACACACACACGCTACCTTTCTCCTCGTAACCACAGCAATGTAGTTATTCTGACATCAGACAGTGGTATCCAGCTGAGTATAGATGTACAGAGAAACACTGTCTGTCATCTTTCATGCTGATTTAAAGGTGAGAACTCTCTCTCTCTCTCTCTCTTTCTCTTAGGCGTGTCTTTATTAGTTTAGAGGATGAAACAAACAGCCCGAGAGATCTTAGTTTATCCGTAGTAAGGAAACCATCAGTGTCGATGCAGGAAGTTTCAACTAGCTCTCACAGTCTCAAGTCAGAGTTAGACATTCATCCATGTTTCTCAAATGTCAAATTTAGACGTGTTTAAGGTTAATCTTAAGGTTAGGCATTAACTCTGAATGGTTAAGGTAAGGGTTGAGGTTTGGGAAAGGCTTAAGGCAAAAATAACTTTCTATCTCTGGATTCAAACTTGCAACCTTTGGAATCAGTGGCAGATGCTTACACCCATCCACCATCCCTGTCCAAACCAAAACCTACTTGAAAGTAACAGCTCTGACTGTGGCCAGTTACCACATCATCTACCGATGTCCTCAGACATGGATGGACGTTGAATACTGACTTCTATCACGGGTGACCTGGCTGGAAGTTTACCTGACCCTTTCTTTCAACTGAATACGAATACATGGTTTATCATTAACTTAATGCAACGAGCAGCAAGGCTTGATGTGTGTGCGTGCGTGCATGTGTGCATTTGGCGCGCGTGCGTGATGACCGCTGCAATTCAATGTCATTACGATAATGGTCTTCATTGGTCCTTGTCATTAAGGCATAGTGTTAAAACAGGCTGCTGTTTTTTATGCATAGAGGGGAGACATACAGGGTTACCGCATAGAGCAGTTATCACACACACACACACACACACACACACACACACACACACACACACACACACACACACACACACACACACACACACACACACACACACACACACACGCAAACGCAAACGCAAATGAGAGCACTTGAAAAGAGCACCTGCTTGCCCCTCCTAAGTATCTTTTTATGCATATGCACACTCTCTGCCCAGATTGATCCCAATATGTATGAGCTGGTCCTGGCATGCATTTGATTATTGTTATTATCTGTTAAGGGAGGGAGATAACATTAGAGGTGACGGCGCTAGCTAGCATAACAATCGTCAGATTTGACTGATTTATGCATCAGCGGAGGCTGTAAAAAATAATTTTTAGCTGGATTGATTAATCAGATACGGTCGTTTCTAGTTCATATATGTTTTGTTTGTGTGTGTGTGTGTGTGTGTGTGTGTGTGTGTATGTGTGTGTGTGCGTGTGTGTTTTTTTAAACCATTTTTAAACCTCGCACTTAACTTTTTTCCCCTTCACTAGCTCTGACTTTGCTGACAGATATTTTATTGAGGAAAAATGTACATACTATGACTAGATATGGGGTTGTCCCACCTAGCTATCTTACAATGAATGCACTAACTTAACTGTAAGTCGTCTGGATAAGAGCATCTGCTAAATGACTAACATGAAATATAAATGTACATTTGTGTATGTGTGTGTGTTCATTACATGTAGGATGTAATACAAAATATGTTTTATTGTCACATACACTTGATAGGTGTAGGGAAGTGTGTTGTTTTACCGGTTCAGCCGTAGAAGTACAGCACCCCCGGAGGAAATTAGGGTTAAGTGCCTTGCTTAAGGGCACATCCACAGATTTTTCACCTTGTCGGCTCTGGCATTGGAACCAGCAACTTTTAGGCTACCTGACACTGAGATTTTGTACTCTTGGGAATCAGCTTGGTAAACATGTACATCAGTGTGTATATTATATAGCATGAATCCTCAACTAGATTCAGCCGTGGGCCAATTCTTTCTTGATTGGATGGTCAGGGGGCCTAAACATAATAACAAATCATTTGAAGACTGCACATGGACAGCAAGAAGCCCAAACATACAGTTGAAGTCAGAACTTTACATATACCTTAGCCAAATACATTTAAACTCAGTTTTTCCACAATTCCTGACATTTAATCCTAGTAAAAAGTCCCTGTTTTAGGTCAGTTAGGATCACCACCTATTTTAAGAATGTGATATGTTAGAATAATAGTAGAGAGAATGATTTATTTCAGCTTTAATTTCTTTTATCACATTCCCAGTGGGTCAGAAGTTTACATACACTCAATTAGTGTTTGGTAGCATTGCCTTTAAATTGTTTAACTTGGGTCAAACGTTTCGGGTAGCTTCCCACAATAAGTTGGGTGAATTTTGGCCCATTCCTCCTGACAGAGCTGGTGTAACTGAGTCAGGTTTGTAGGCCTTCTTGCTCGCAGGGTTTTGTGATGGCCACTCCAATACCTTGACTTTGTTGTCCTTAAGCCATTTTGCCACAACTTTGTAAGTATGCTTGGGGTCATTGTCCATTTGGAAGACCCATTTGCGACCAAGCTTTAACTTCCTGACTGATGTCTTGAGATGTTGCTTCAATATATCCACATAACTTTCCTTCTTCATGATAACATATATTTTGAGAAGTGCACCAGTCCCTCCTGCAGCAAAGCACACCCACAATATGATGTTGCCACCTCCGTTCTTCATGGTTGGGATGGTGTTCTTCGGCTTGCAAGCATTCCCCTTTTCCTCCAAACATAATGATGGTCATTATGGCCAAAGAATTCTATTTTTGATTCATCAGACCAGAGGACATTTCTCCAAAATGTACGATCTTTGTCCCCATGTGCAGTTGCAAGCCGTAGTCTGGCTTTTTTATGGCGGTTTTGGAGCAGTGGTTTCTTCCTCGCTGAGCGGACTTTCAGGTTATGTCGATTTAGGACTCGTTTTACTGTGTATATAGATACTTTTGTACCTGTTTCCTCCAGCATCTTCACAAGGTCCTTTGCTGTTGTTCTGGGATTGATTTGCACTTTTCGCACCAAAGTACATTCATCTCTAGGAGACAGAATGCGTCTCCTTCCTGAGCAGTATGACGGCTGCGTGGTCCCATGGTGTTTATACTTGCGTACTGTTGTTTGTACAGATGAACGTGGTACCTTCAGGCATTTGGAAATTGCTCCCAAAGATGAACCTAAGGATGAATTTCTTTTGATTTTCCCATGATGTCAAGCAAAGGGGCACTGAGTTTGAAGGTAGGCCTTGAAATACATCCACAGGTACCCCTCCAAATGACTCAAATGATGTCAGTTAGCCTATCAGAAGCTTCTAAAGCCATGACATCATTTTTGGGAATTTTCCAAGCTGTTTAAAGGCACAGTCAACTTAGTGTATGTAAACTTCTGACCCACTGGAATTGTGATACAGTGAATTATAAGTTTAATAATCTGTCTGTAAACAATTGCTGAAAAACTAGAGTTCGTTAACAAGACATTTGTGGAGTGTTTGAGAAACTAGTTTTAATGTCTCCAACCTAAGTGTATGTAAACTTCCGACTTCAACTGTATAATGTTTGACTAAAACATAATAATTTCAAACCTTGCTTGCATTGGTATACGATCACATCATGTCTCTATTATGCGTGTGTCACGTCCTGACCAATATTTAGGTATTATTTGTATTATATTTGGTCAGGACGTGGCAGAGGTATATTTGTTTTGTATTATGGGGTTTTGTGTGTGGTGTAGTGGGGTGTGTTAGTTTTGGTATAGGTTCTAGGTTTGTTTTTCTATGTGTAGTTTTGGGTGCTGGACTCTCAATTGGAGGCAGGTGTTTCTAGTTGCCTCTGATTGGGAGTCCTATAAGTAGGTGTGTGTTTGTTGGGTAGGTTGTGGGTAGTTGTATTTTGCATTGCTAGTTATAGCCTGCGAAACTGTCATTCGTCGTTCTTGTTTTCACGTGTGCACATTCATTTAATAAATTAAGATGATGAGCACTAACTCCTCTGCGTATTGGTCCACGTTCTCCGACGATGATTTCGCTATATCGTCTGACGACGAAGAAAGCTGTGACAGCGTGGGAAAACTTGGGAACAGAATTCTTCAGTTAAAATCACTTGGAGGTGATTTATTTATGTCCAACAATGAAAATTCCATATATTTTTTTTTGTCCAGAAAATGTATGTTCCTTTACAATATAACACACAGTGACTTTTACATTTTGTTCCTTTACAATATAACACACAGTGATTAACAACAGTAAAGTTTAGAAGAACAGTGAACTCTGTGTAGGTGGTATTGGTTTAACAGTTGTCCTTGCACAAAGCCAGATATTGTACTATAATGTATAGAGTATGTACAAGTTATTGAGGCAGGCCAAAGATATATTATATTGCAATGCTTCACTATTTCAAGTTTTTGCAAAAAGATGTCACGATTGTTGATGCCTAAGTCAATACGTTGCATTCAATGTACAAAACATTTGTGTTAACCCTGTAACGTATTTGACATTCAATACACGGTATTCAACACACAGTTATTCAATACACAGGTATTCAATTCACGAGTATTCTACCACAGTGTTGAGACATGTAATACAATGTATGTATTACGTTTCAGGAGAAGACTCAGATGCAGACAGTGTCGAAGTAACAAAAGTTTATTACCAGAACAGGGGGCAGGCAAAACAACAGGTCAAGGGCAGGCGGAGGTCAGTAATCCAGATCAGAGTACATAATGTACAGCACGACAGGCAGTCTTGGGGTCAGGGCAGGCAGAGGTCACTAATCTAGGGTGGTGTGACAAGGTACAGAACGGCAGGCAGACTCAGGGTCAAGGCAACAGAATGGTCAAAACCGGGAAATCTAGAACTAGAAAAAGACAGGAGCAAAGGGAAACCGCTGGTAGTCTTAACGAACAAAACGAACTGGCAACAGACAAACAGAGAACACAGGTATAAATACACTGGGGATAATAGGGAAGATGGCCGACACCTGGAGGGGGGTGGAGACAAGCACAAAGACAGATGAAACAGATCAGGGTGTGAGCGTATGCAGTGTCAGTTATATAAATGCAATGTAGAAAACATACAGGCACTTAAAAGACAAATGGATTAATGGTTTGTGGGGCGGCAGGTAGCCTAGTGGTTAAAGGTTGCTAGATTGAATCCCCGAGCTGACAAGGTAAAAATCTGTCGTTCTGCCACTGAACAAGGCAGTTAACCCACTGTTCCTAGGCCGTCATTGTAAATAAAGGTTAAATAAAGGTGAAATAAAAATAACATTTGTCCTACAGTAAAACAGTCAATAAAAGGGTCCTACAGTCAATATACAATATATTGGATAGAACTCTGTTCTACCTATTCACCATTCTAACTAGAATCAAAAGCAGCCTTCTTAGAACATTCAGTGGTTTACAGAGCAGATTGGAACCACTGATTCTAGATTCAGAGAGCATTGGCTGACTAAGGTAGATTATTATAAATATGGTCATTGGGAGAGGAGAGAAAAATAAATATTAGAGCTCCTTCAATGTCTGGCAGAGCCTAGGCTGATTTCCATTTTAATGTATTATCTGTGTATAAGGGAGAGCGGAGATGAGGTAGGATTGAGGGGGGTGGGGGGGTGGGGGTGGGTTATGTGTGATTGTTTGATTTTGCAGGTTCAGATTAAAAAAATGTCTTGCTCATGCATGTGAAATGTTTTCAGACGGGGCAGCGTCACTGCAATAATATATAAGGCCTGCTCACCCCCCCCCCCATACACAGTGGTACTAGCAAGAGAGCGCAGCCACAATTACCATCACTGAAAGCAAATTGGAAATTCACATTTTCTGATTCAACCCTTGCCTCTCAAATCATCCTCTCTTCAATTTATCCCTCTGTCTCTCTCACTCTCCCCTCTCCCTTTCGCTCTCGTAATAACAGACAAGGAAGCACCCAAAACCTCAGCTATCTACACCCCTCTAACCTCTGTATCCTAAAACCTAACCCAACCCTTAGGCTATATTCTTACACTGGCTGTATTTAATCATATTGTCATTGAAATGGTAACTGATGTATCGATTCCATAGGTTTGATTTTAAAGATACTGATGGCTTCCTCAGAGAGTTGATTAAACCCTACTGGTATTGATGTGTGTGTGTATGTGTGTGTGTGTGTGTGTGTGTGTGTGTGTGTGTGTGAGTGTGTGTGTGTGTGCGTGCGTGCGTGCGTGCGTGCGTGCGTGTGTGTGTGCATTTGCGCACACACTACAGAGAGTTGTTCTGCATTGCCAAATCACTACCCTACTGATTGAGAAGCCTAGACTAGGCCTGTCGTGCTCTGGGTTTAACTTACTTTAAGCCAAATCCCCATACCTCCGTCGCTCCACTCCTCTCTTTCCTCCTTCTATCTGTCCACCTCCCTCCCTCGCTCCTCATTCAATCAATTCACAGTATATTAGGTCCAGCTCCTGGATCAGAATTTTAAACAGTCCTGGCGTGCAGAATGAGCCTGTCTGCCGCGTGTGTGTGTCGGTGTATGAGTGTCTGTGTGTGTGTGTGTCAGTCGAGGCTCCTCAGAGGAGAAAGGGGAGGACCATCCTCCTCAGTGAATTTCATGAAAATGTAAATAGTGACACATTAAAAAAGTAAATTTTTAGATAAAACTATACTAAATATATTCACATCACCAAATAATTGATTAAAACACACTGTTTTGCAATGAAGGTCTACAGTAGCTTCAACAGTACTCTGTAGGGTAGCACCATGGTGTAGCCGGACGACAAATGAGTTTTAGTCCTCCTCTGGGTACATTGACTTCGATACAAAACCTAGGAGGCTCATGGTTCTCACCCCCTTCCATAGACTTACACAGTAAATATGACAACATCCGGAGGACGTCCTCCAACCTATCAGAGCTCTTGCAGCAACTGACATGTCCACCGAATCAAAGGATCAGCTAACTAGCACTGCAGTGCATAAAATGTGGTGAGTAGTTGACTCAAAGAGAGACACAGTTTTGAACAAATTCATTTCTTTAAAAATTAAGGAGAAGCAGGAGAGAGAGAGACATAGAGAGAGAGTTAGCTATAATTTACTTTATTTTTTACTCAAACAGCCAGCTGGCTGTGGTTATCCAACACTGGAACTCTTCCAAGTCAAGGTACATTTTTTGTTTAATTAATTTATTGCCTCCGAGCCCCGCCGGTGTAACTGTTAAAATGCTTGTTGTACACTGTACTGCATGATTGTAGCTATTACTAACACGTTAGTTCTAATAGCTATGTTGACTATGACGTTAAGTTATATGGTGAAAACAATGTAGGCTATGTTTAGCGCTTATGTTATGAAGGTTTGGCTTGGAATGTTTTTTTTACCTGGTCACAGACAGCTGTTGTGTTGTGCACTGAAGTCCACAAGCGAAGGGAAAAGGTGAAAAGGGAAAGTGCGTAGATGCAAGAAGGAATTATACAACGAGCAAAGTGATCATGCTGTTTGTATGTGGCTGCTATGAAAGTGAACTATGTTTGCGTGTGATTCATTTCGCTGATTCTGTTGAAAAATGTTTCTTAAACGGAAGCACACAGAACATAACAGGGATAAACATACCTGAATTTGTCTAATTTGTCCTTGTTAGCAACTGTGGACTAATGATTACACCCTGGATCAGCTAGATCCAGGCAAGCGTGTGTAAGGCGGTATTGAATGTGTCACTGTCTGCCACCTTGATTACTCAAATTTTTGTCTCGAGCTGTGCACCTACGTTGTAAACTTTAATTCTTAGGCTTCATGATGGGTATAGGTCAAATTTGAGTATTATGTAGTAGCCTAAACCTATCGATGTTACATTGAGCTGGGTGAATGGAATATGAATGACAGTCATCCAATATACTGTAATAGAAATAAGGCCATGCTCATAAAAAAATGTATCAGCCTCCCTCATCTTAAACGGCACTGACCGCCACTGGTGTACGTGCATGCATGAGTGAGTTTGCATCTCTGTGTGTTAGTTAATTTAAATACAAGGTGAATGAAGAGAGATGCGATAGTTCCTGTGAATCATGTTGAATAGTTGTAATAACTGACCTTTTAGCTCCAAGCCGAGCTAGGCAGAAATCTCATTTCAGAAAATAGCATCTCCTATTTACTTCTCAAAGCAGATGTCAGTCTTCACCTGCAGCTTATAGATGTGTCTATTTTGATGAAAGGCACATAGTCTGATCAACTCTGTTTCATCGACTTTCAATGCATCCACGCCAAAAGGAAGAGTAGAGGGAAAAAGACATTACAGTATTCCACACCATACCCTATGTTCTCAAGTAGAAAACGAATCATTAGAATAAGCATTCAACTCATGTTAGGTTGAAACAGAAAAGGAGAAAGCATTTGTATTTGGAGTTAGTACCACACTGTTTATACATCATTATCTTCGTGATCACTGCAAACCTTAGAATTATAAACACAGTCAATCTTCATTAGTCCTCCATCCTGATATTACACACACACGCACACACACACACACACACACACACACACACACACACACACACACACACACACACACACACACACACACACACACACACACATATATGCACACACGCACGCACGCACACACACAGACACACACAGACACAGACGCATACACACTTACACACACATACACACTGGAATGTGTGGCTGGTCATTAGGCCCTGGGCCAGAGTGGAAGGCTGCTGTGTAGAGCTGAAGCTCTCTTTACAACAAGCTCTCACAGTGCCACTGCAGAATTAGATGTTTTCGACATTTCAGAGCCGGAGCTAGCGGTTTATGCCCATCCGTCACCCCCGTCCACAACAACCAAGCAAAACCCAAGCCTACTTGATGGTAATAGCACTCACCATTGTCCCTAGTGGTGATGTTCTGTATTTAGGCACACAGCTCCCATGTGAGCTCCAGATGTTTTAGGTATATTAGCAGAGGTGTGGACTCAAGTCAAATTTGATGACCTGAGACTCGACTTGATAGAAAATGAAATAACTTGAGACTTGAAGCCTCAAGACTCAAAGTGAGAAGGATTTGGGGGGTTGCAAGTGTGAAACTGAATGGGAAAAATACATATTTTTCAAATGCCTACATGTTTTAATAGACTACATCTAGCCCACTACTTGTATATTATATTTATACCTTTGTCTATTTGATCTGGTTTCTAATATAGGCCTACGTTATTATTACAAATGATTGTCTCAAAAACATCTAATCTGTGCTTCAGAACCAAAAAGTTGCACGTCTTGATTCTTGACCAATGACCAGTCATCAGCACTTGCTAAATTGTAGGCCTACGTTTTTAATATCCATATAAAACACAGTTTCGAGATCTACTACAGAAGCATCTTTACCAGAACAACAATAGGCTACCTGCTGATGTCAATGATCATGTTCATTTTTCAGATAGGCCTAGTTTGGGTGGCTACTGGCTATGTGACTAAAGATAGACGTAACATCACACTGACTTCAATATTATGGGATGAAGATGTAACATATTCTGGCAAATAAATTATAGCATTTGTGATGAAGGAAAGGGCTACCCAGTTCAGTTGTCAATAAGCATTCTGCAGGCAGGCAGCGCTCCAAAGTGATACCAAGCGGTGCTAACAAACCATCTCTTCAGCTGATCCTGCAACCTCCGCTGCATACAGGTCAGCTCTATCATTCTGCTTGCTCTGGATTCCGGAGAAGTGACATGATATCCCCAGTTGTTATTGGCTACTAACATGAATGACTTTCAGCTACAAATGCAGGTATAAAACACAGTTTATTTCTGCATCTTATGGCTGTAATAACAGGCTACATTTGCGCAGAGATTGTACACGTGTGTTTGTGTGTGCTAGTGCATGTGTGTGCGTGGGGGGGTCGCAAGCTTTGAACCGCTGCATTTTGAGGGTTGCGGGTCAAAGAGTTTGACCAACACTGAGGTAGCGAAGAGATTGCTGATTTGCTGTACAGCTATAGGATCGGGTGCAGATCAAATGTCAAATTGTAGGCCAAGAGGATTGCCATGAATAAATATCTAGCTCCAAAAATGCTTTGGTGATCCAGAATACTAACTGTTTATTTTGCAATCTCCCCAGCAATGAGGCATCAATCAACAATTAGTAGCATAGGCCTAGCTACAGGTCTTATGGTATGTCAAAACTTGAAAAGTGATAATTTTCTAATTCCAGCTTGCATTTGGAATTTATTGTCAACATTTATTATTACATAATAAAAATATGTTGTGGAGAAAATAATGAAAATGCCTATCTGGTAGCCTCAGTAAACAGACAAAGATTTGTAGTTGAACAAGTCATTGCCTATATAGGTTAATTTTGTACTTGACTTCAGACTGAAAAAACGTGTGAGTCAACTCAACTTGAATTGTTCTTAAAATGCACAAATTGAACTTGACTCGAGACTCTACTTGGGACTCGACTTGAGACTCGAACCTTGTGACTTGAGACTTGCTTGTGACTCGAATAATAATGATGTGGTCCCACCTTTGCTTAATAGACACAGCAACAACTCTACGGTTAAGTTGAGGCATTCATTCTGTCTGGGTTAAGTTAAGGCATTCATTCCGTCTGGGTTAAGTTAAGGCATTCATTCCGTCTGGGTTAAGTTAAGGCATTCATTCCGTCTGGGTTAAGTTAAGGCATTCATTCTGTCTGGGTTAAGTTAAGGCATTCATTCCGTCTGGGTTACGTTAAGGCATTCATTCCATCTGGGTTAAGGCATTCATTCCGTCTGGGTTAAGTTAAGGCATTCATTCTGTCTGGGTTAAGTTAAGGCATTCATTCTGTCTGGGTTAAGTTAAGGCATTCATTCCGTCTGGGTTACGTTCAGGCATTCATTCCATCTGGGTTAAGGCATTCATTCCGTCTGGGTTAAGTTAAGGCATTCATTCTGTCTGGGTTAAGTTAAGGCAATCATTCTGTCTGGATTAAGTTAAGGCATTCATTCCATCTGGGTTAAGTTAAGGCAATCATTCTGTCTGGGTTAAGTTAAGGCAATCATTCTGTCTGGATTAAGTTAAGGTATTCATTCCGTCTGGGTTAAGGTATTCATTCTGTCTGGGTTAAGTTAAGGTATTCATTCCGTCTGGGTTAAGTTAAGGCATTCATTCTGTCTGGATTAAGTTAAGGCAATCATTCTGTCTGGGTTAAGTTAAGGCAATCATTCTGTCTGGGTTAAGTTAAGGCAATCATTCTGTCTGGATTAAGTTAAGGCATTCATTCCATCTGGGTTAAGTTAAGGTATTCATTCCGTCTGGGTTAAGTTAAGGCATTCATTCCATCTGGGTTAAGTTAAGGCATTCATTCCATCTGGGTTAAGTTAAGGTATTCATTCCGTCTGGGTTAAGTTAAGGTATTCATTCCGTCTGGGTTAAGTTAAGGTATTCATTCCGTCTGGGTTAAGTTAAGGTATTCATTCCGTCTGGGTTAAATTAAGGTATTCATTCCGTCTGGGTTAAGTTAAGGTATTCATTCCGTCTGGGTTAAGTTAAGGTATTCATTCCATCTGGGTTAAGTTAAGGTATTCATTCCGTCTGGGTTAAGTTAAGGTATTCATTCCGTCTGGGTTAAGTTAAGGTATTCATTCCATCTGGGTTAAGTTAAGGTATTCATTCCGTCTGGGTTAAGTTAAGGTATTCATTCCGTCTGGGTTAAGTTAAGGTATTCATTCCGTCTGGGTTAAGTTAAGGGTTAAGTTTTGGGATACAAAAACAACTCTGGGCTTAACTTCAGACATTCATTCTGATTGGTTAACAATCCAGGCATTACATGTAAGTCCGATTGGTTAAATTAAGGATTAAGGTTTGGGATAGGGTTTAAACAGAAAAACAACTTTTCAGTTCAGTTTAGCCAAGAATTAAGACTTTCCTTGCTAACTCATTGTGGACGGATAGTACAGTGGTCCAAGAAGCAAGCTCCCACTCCATAGACTGCAAATTAAATACCAGCTCCAGGCATTGAGTTTTTTTGTTGTTGCCCCTAGTGAACCGTTTTGACGGCATCTCCATACAAACGTTATCTTTAATCTGGAGTGATCTTTCTGCTCTTTGATCCTAAGTGAATTTTAGAGAGAGTGTGTGTGTATACTCAACAAGCTCTCACAGTCTCACTGCAGAATCCAACGCTTGTCCATAACCATTCGATTTTGAAGGTTAAGTTTAGATATTAATTCTGAATGGTTTTGGATAGGGTTAAAACAAGCAACTAGTGCCTAGCACTGGGATTGAACACACAACCTTGTGAGCCGGAGCTGGCGGCTTATGCCTATCCGCAATCCCCGTCCACAACACCATAGTAAAAATCAAGCCTACTTGCTATTTTAAAAAAAAATTATTTTCACCAAAGAAAACAAGTGATAGCCAATAATACAGATAAAAAGAAAGAAAAACAAAAACAAAACAGTGTTCAGGTGTGGTTGGAAGCCCAAAGGCTTATATGAAAACCACACTACAAAAACACTTGATGATAATAGCACTTGCCGTTGCCCCTAGATTTGAAGTCATCTCCTGACATCCTGCTTACCTGGACGGACGTTGAATTTCGCAGTGAATCTTGAGTGACCTAGCTGGTGTGCTAGCCAGTGCAATGCAATTTCACAACCCAAGTACTCCAGCTGGTCTACGTTAAAGTTCCAAGGTAACCATGGCGCCCCGCGGCTGGGCCAGAGACGGTGTGTGTGTGTGTGTGTGTGTGTTGGTAACATGTGGAATAAGTTTGGATGCGTTCCTCCAAACATTCCCCCCAACGCTTTGACTTTTAAGGAGTTTCAACACGAAACGTTCACTTGTTTTATCTAAACAGGACACAGGTCACTGATAAAACAATATATACAGTCTAGAAAGAGAGTAAGAACGATGGAAAGAGAGAGAAGGCAAACCTAGTATTAGTGTAAATTAGAGCGGAGTCAGGGTTAGTTACATGACTGATGTTAATTGCTATTTTGCATGATTGTTTTTACAAACACTCCAGTCCTCGATATGCAACATGCTATCCGTTTATCATATGAGTTTGACAGGGAAAGTTAGTAGCTAGTACCTGGGGTCTGGAGTTGTTTCATACAGTTGAAAGAGGAGGACAGATAGTAGCTAGTACCTGGGGTCTGGAGTTGTTTCATACAGTTGAAAGAGGAGGACAGATAGTAGCTAGTACCTGCGGTCTGGAATTCTTTCCTGGTCGGGTCACATGATCAAGAAAATACTCCTGGCCCTCTGTGAATCTGATATGGTCTCGTTCAGCTACTGAGCATCACTGAAATTAAAGACAAAGGACGCACACACACACACACACACACACACACACACACACACACACACACACACACACACACACACACACACACACACACACACACACACACACACACACACACACACACACAAAGCAAAGCAAAGCAAAGCAAAGCAATGTGATTAGGTTTTTGAAATATAAAGGAAAGTACAGAATCCAGTTGACTTATCATAGGGATGTGTTTGGATTTCATACTACTGGAATGTGTGTGTGTGTGTGTGTGTGTGTGTGTGTGTGTGTGTATGCGTGTGTTTGTGCATGTGTGTTTGTGTGTGTTCAGAATGCAGACAGTGTGCAGTAGGTGTTTGTGTAAGATCTTATCCTAAATACATAAGCAAATGTCCCAAAATGATTAGTCTCTCTCTCTGATGCCCTCCCTAAAGAAAGAATAACCACTCACATGGGTGTGTGTCATCAAAGATGGGATGTGTATGTGATGAAGGTCTTTGTAATCGGTACCATGGCAACGGACGTCCTGTGGTTTGGACTGACACACGCACACACACACACACACACCAAACACAAGAGCGCACGCAGATATGGCTGGATTAATAAATATCTGACAGAACACTCGGAGATCTCCTGCTCTCCATCTGAGGGGAAATTGGGCAAAGTCAATTCCCCTCACTGACACACGCGCACGCACACACACACACACACACACACACACACACACACACACACACACACACACACACACACACACACACACACACACACACACACACACACACACACACACACACACTTAACTGTGAAAAACGCCTAAGACTTATTTCCTTCCTTTTCATTGTTGGCAATAGTTTAGGGATGTTTGTGTGTGTGTGTGTGTGTGTGTGTGTGTGTGTGTGTGTGTGTGTGTGTGTGTGTGTGTGTGTGTGTGTGTGTGTGTGTGTGTGTGTGTGTGTGTGTGTGTGTGTGTGTACACCAGAGATGAGTCAAATAGAAGCAATTCAAATAGATTGGATGAGAGCGAGAGGGAGAGAGATAGAGAGAGAGAAAGAGAGCGAGAGAGAGAACAAAACACATTTTATTTCCAATCCGCTGTGTAGTGTACGTCAACAGAAGCCATCTTCAAAATGCTGCTGCTTTTTTTCAAGTCTTTGTACATTCATGTGCTGCAATATATTAGTCTCAAGGAGGTTCAAAGTAATATATTAACAACACTGGAAAATAGTAGACATAAAAATACAACTTCAATACAAATAGGTTCTACATAATAACTGTACCAATGTAGAAAATAGTTACTACATAATAACTGTACCAATGTAGAAAATAGTTACTACATAATAACTGTACCAATGTAGAAAATAGGGACTACGTACTGTAATAACTGTACCAATGTAGAAAATAGGTACTACGTACTGTAATAACTATACCAATGTAGAAAATAGGGACTACGTACTGTAATAACTGTACCAATGTAGAAAATAGGGACTACGTACTGTAATAACTGTACCAATGTAGAAAATAGGGACTACGTACTGTAATAACTGTACCAATGTAGAAAATAGGGACTACGTACTGTAATAACTGTACCAATGTAGAAAATAGTTACTACATAATAACTGTACCAATGTAGAAAATAGGGACTACGTACTGTAATAACTGTACCAATGTAGAAAATAGGGACTACGTACTGTAATAACTGTACCAATGTAGAAAATAGGGACTACGTACTGTAATAACTGTACCAATGTAGAAAATAGGGACTACGTACTGTAATAACTGTACCAATGTAGAAAATAGGGACTACGTACTGTAATAACTGTACCAATGTAGAAAATCGGGACTACGTACTGTAATAACTGTACCAATGTAGAAAATAGGGACTACGTACTGTAATAACTGTACCAATGTAGAAAATAGGGACTACGTACTGTAATAACTGTACCAATGTAGAAAATAGGGACTACGTACTGTAATAACTGTACCAATGTAGAAAATAGGGACTACGTACTGTAATAACTGTACCAATGTAGAAAATAGGGACTACGTACTGTAATAACTGTACCAATGTAGAAAATAGGGACTACGTACTGTAATAACTGTACCAATGTAGAAAATAGGGACTACGTACTGTAATAACTGTACCAATGTAGAAAAGGAAATACACATAGGAACTGTGGAAAACTTTAGGGGTCCAGGAAAACCAATATTTGGGGATAGTTCACAGAATACCAAGTAAATAATATCACCTACAGCCAGAGAATTACTTTCATGTCATTTCATCAAACGTGTAAACAACTAAGAAAGCAACTAAGTTAGAATTTCTCCATATTTTACTGCAGGTGTGTTTTTGTTTTATTAGCTAGTGCTTGTTTGCCTTGTGGAATACCCCCTGACAAACCAAGGGACAGCTAGGCAGACCTAGTGGTCTACCCATAGGACACTGCTTTCAAATGAGACTTCACAAGCTTTACTCTTTGATCTCTCTCAGGCTGGAAAATAGCTCCTAGCTAGCTCCAGCGTGGTATAGCTAAAAGCTAAACCCATAACATAGGTTCTCTGTTATGTGCTATTAAGCATATTTCATTTCATTTTAAAATGTGTATTTCACAACCAAATACAAAAATCATTAAAAGATGAGAGCTGTGTTTGAGCTTGTGATGTTTTAAAATGATTAAAACCAAGTAGATCTGAAATCAATAAAAACAAACTGTGTCTGTATATGTGAATCATTGACATGGTACCTCATATTCTATACCTCATATGAAGCGCCACATTGATAAAGATATAGACTACAAAGAGAATATAGTAATATAAAATATTAATATTGTCTTCCCAACCAGACATAATCAGGCCAGGGGTAGAGAGTCCAGTCTGCCTGTCTGACAGCTGTGATCCATCACTGTTTTCATTTAGTCCCTCACTGAGGTGTCCACAGGACACACACTGCCTAGTGACCCTCATACATGTGCACACACACACACACACACACACACACACACACACACACACACACACACACACACACACACACACACACACACACACACACACACACACACACATACACACTCTCTTTACCCCTATATGTCGTCAGGCTATCTCTCCTACCTCTCTGTCCTCCCTAGCTCAAGGCCCCTCAGATCTACAGGCACCATCCGTCATTTAAGACAATTAAGCATTACCTCAATAAGAATAGCCACCTTCCATCTGAGGAATACAGACAGACAGACAAACAGACAGACAGACAGACAGACAGACAGACAGACAGACAGACAGACAGACAGACAGACAGACAGACAGACAGACAGACAGACAGACAGACAGACAGACAGACAGACAGACAGACAGACAGAGAGAGAGAGAGAGCAGTCATCCACTCAGCCATTTTACAGTAGATCCTATTAGCTGGAGGTGGAAAAAAGACGGTCTGAAGACTTAAAATGGAGGGGTTTATTGAGGGCTGGAAGGTATTACAGAGCAGATTACTCCTGGCTTATTTCTCCAGCCTAGGAAATTACATTCCTCTCTTTGAACACCTGCTTTCTGAGTCGCCACGGAAATCACCTGACTGTCTCTTTTGGCTCTTGTTTTTTAACTTGTGGTCTTCTGAAAGGGTTGTTGACCTGTGTATCTGTAAAGCTTTCTGTGATTTTTTATCTCATATTGAGATTTGCATGCATCAAAATACTATATATGAACATCTTGTATTACATTTGACATTTTAGTCATTTAGCAGACGCTCCAGAGCGACTCACAGTTAGTACATTCATCTTAAGAAAGCTAGGTGAGACAACCATATATCACAATAGTAGTAAGTAGATTTTTCCTCAATAAAAAAGAGCAACAAGATCTCATGGTTTTACCAATTTGACTTCAGATTCTGATGTTTATCCACGTTTCTTCAAATATCAAATTGGGATTGAGCACAGGACTTTCAGATCTGAAGTCATGGGATCACACCCGTATGCCACCCACGTCCACAACACCCTAGCAAAACGCAATCTTACTTGATGGTAATAGCGCTTACTGATGCTGCTACCAGACGGTTTTAAAGGCTTTTCTCGACATCCTCAGGACATGGACAGAGGTCCAACGTATAATATATGTTTTGCTTGTCTCTTCCTCAAACAGATCGCTCAAGATTGACTTCACAATTGGACATCTGTGACTCGTTTTAGGAAACTAGGCGTATGTTGCATGTCACTACTGCATTAGATGTGAACAGTCTTATATGCCTTAATAACAACTTTTATTCCATCCGTAAGCCCATTCCATCCGTAATACTTATAAAATTGTTAAATTACGAACCTAGTTGGTTTAGCCACGGAAAAAGACAGGAACCTTCCCGCTAGCCATGATTGGCTGAGATAATGGATGGGCTGGACATGCTGGGAGATGAGTTTTGATTGGCCTGCCATGTAGCATGCTTCAGTCTATAATGTGAGATGGTCAGTATGTGTTGATAGTCTTTTCTACTGCACCGTTTTTGAAAGATATAACGTTAGCCATCGAGAACTACAAAAGTTTTGCTACTTTTCTCAACAACATTGATGTCCTGAATTTAGCAGGCGCTACTGACAGATCAGTTGGAAAAAGTGATGGGCTACTTTCTGCACACGCCACGGTCAGTGTGAACCGGAGTGGCTTGAAATAACGCTGGACTAACAAGATGAAGCTACAAACAAAATGGAATTAAATGATTCCAGTCTGCTGTGAAGCATTCATCCATGTATACGGGTAAGAGTCTAGCTAAATGTTTTTATTTGTCAGAAAGTCATTTTCATTGCAAGTTAAAGCGTACTGTTAGCTAGCTAGTGAACGTTAGCTTGCTGGCTCGCTAACTAACGTTGCGTGTATGATCTGTGTAGTAATATTATTTAAATCAGAAAGCCATTTGCATTGCTAGGTATAGCATAATGTTAGCTAGCTAACCTTGAACCTAGTTGTTAGCTTTAACTACCTGCAGATTCATACTACAGCTATGACAATGCTTGTATTGGTAGTGGTATGAGTTGGGATTTTGCCGGTTCATTGTTTAGCTAGCTAGCTACATGTCCAAACAAAAGACTCCACTTCGCCAGGTGATTACATGTCCCATCAAGTTCGACAATTGTGTCTGGGGGTGATTACAGCCATCTATTGTATTTAATGTACATGTGTACATGTTTAGACAATAATGACCCATCCACTTAGCCAGATGTGGCTGGGGGGTGGTTATAGAATTTTCTTCACATGACCCATACATTTGGTATTTACAGTATTGTCCCACTGCTGCAACTCCTGTACGGACTCGGGAGAGGCAAAGGTCGAGAGCCATCCGTCCTTCGAAATACGACCCTGCCAAGCCGCACTGCTTCTTGTCACACTGCTCGCTTAACCCGGAAGCCAGGCACACCAATGTGTCGGAGGAAACACCATACAGCTAGCGACCGAAGTCAGCATGCATGCGCCCGGCAGTCACAAGGAGTCGCTAGAGCCCGATGGGACAAGGGCATCCCAGCTGGCCAAACCCTTCCCTAATCTGGACAACGCTGGGCCAATTTTGCACTGCCTCATGGGTCTCCCGGTCATGGCCAGCTGCGACACGCCCGGGATCGAACCCAGATCTGTGGTGACGCCTCTAGCACTATGATGCAGTGTTTTAGACTGCTGCACCATTCAGGAGGCCACATGACCCATCAATTTAGACAAGTGTGTCTGGTAAGCATCATGTAATAATTTCAAAATATTTATAAAATATTGTTATCTGGACACTTTCTGTTTTTGATATTGCTACTATGCAAGTAAACATTTTACTGTACCGTTTATACCTTCTGTATCCTGTGCATGTGACAAATAAACATAGATTTTATTTAATATAGTGTGTGTTTACCAGAAGGACAACATGACCTGCACCAAAGTCAGATTAGGATATAGGCCAAGGACTAGATAAAGTGTGTTTTTACCTGGAGTTTTAAAAGCTTTGGTTGTTTAATAAACTACTCACTCTGTTTAGCACATGGCCTCATATGTGAATCGTTAAAGAGACAGGTGGGACTAAGGATTAAGAGGGTGTGAATGATGCTGAATGGGTGTAGACAAAGAAGACCTCTCCAGTAGGTACCAAAACATTCAAGGGCCATTTTCTCAAAAGTGAGTTTACAAGTTTATCAACTTTCAAAGCAGAATTACTGTCACGTCCTGACCATAGAAAGCTTTTATTTTCTATGGTAGAGTAGGTCAGGGCGTGACTGGGGGGTTAGTCTAGTTTATTATTTCTATGTGGGTTTCTAGGTTTGTTTTTCTATGTTGGTGATTGTGTATGATTCCTAATTAGAGGCAGCTGGTAATTGTTGTCTCTAATTGGGGATCATACTCAAGTAGCATGTTTTCCACCTGGGGGTTATGGGACATTGTGTTTATGTGTAGTTTCATTGTCGTCACGTTTCATTTATTCTTTATTGTTTTTTGTATGTTTCTTAGTTTCACTTTATATTAAAGATGTGGGACGCTACTCACGCTGCGCCTTGGTCCGATTATTCAAACGAACGTGACAATTACTTTTCCGTTGTTCCTCAACTGTAGTGTATGATATACCATTTTATAGCTCTGAGTCTCTACTTTTATTCAATGTAAAAAAAAAACACAATTTCACATTTTTCTCCATAAGACCGATTCGAGGTGGTCGGTCACTAATGCACTGTATAATTGCATAATACATGTTTTATTGACAGCACAAAATGAAACCACTGTACTGATGTTATTGACGTTATTGATCTACAGTATATTAACTACAAAGATGTCAACATGGTTGCTTGAATGTCCCTATGAGAATAATATGTAAAGCTGTTTTAATATATCCTCTTATCTATCAACATTACCAAACAATCTCCCCATACAACGACATTTACAGCACACCTCCTCCTCTATCCCATGTCTATTGTCCTATTGTCTAGCTCTTAATACAATCCCCCACACAACATGATGCTATTGGCCCTGCACACCACAAAGCCAATGGGAAAGTCAATAGGACTTGAACTGCTCTGTAATTGTGCTATTCCTCCAGAGAAATGGCATAATGCTCTGATGTCTCCACTTAGTTTCATTGTTTGTCTGAGACCAGTTCAGTTTTCACATCTAACACCAAATATTAGTCATTTTTTGTTATTTTTTACATAGGATTTTGGCTGTGTAGATCAACATACAGTTAGAGAGGTGATCTCTCAGATGTAGACTGTGCGTGTGTGCCTGTTTCTGTGTGTGTGTGTGTGTGTATGTGTATGTGTTTATGATGTATGTATGAATGAGTGCTGGCCAAAATATAAAACAGGTTTGGGTTTATTTTGGTAATGTGAAAGTGGACTTGCTATTGCTGCAATAAACATCTGTAAAGAATAGACTTACTCATTTGGTCTTAATGAAAATAAGCTGACGCTATACCTGTCAGCACTGGACTGAACTGCAGGCCTCTGGCAAGATTCGAGAACAAAACACATTCTAAACTAAACTACACACACACACACAGTACACAAGCATTTGTATAAAAGGTCAAATAGCTTTATCAATAACTGTGGAAAATGTGTTTTGTGAACAGAAGTAGCAGTGGAGCTGACAGACGCAGGGACCCTGATGAATACCCGGCAGGAGAATCGATAGAGGAGAGGAGTTTAGGTGGAGCAGAGGAACGTTTTGTCATCTAAGGGTACACTTCAATATCTAAGCTCATCCATCAAAGCCCTGGAGCCACGCTTTGTCTTCCCACTTAATTGAAAGCACACTGAAACAAGTTATTTACATGACCAAATGTATTTTGGGTGTGCATGTCAAGTGGCAGCTTGGATCTCTTCTGTGTGTTAAATGTTTGTTTCATGAGCTAGATAACTATTTGAATAGTCCAATGCTGTCAGTTGAGAATGGGTTGTTTCCAAAGAGTGATAGTGTTGCGTCAAGTCTAACAACAAATAATGGAAAAATATTTGAAACAGAAAATTGTTGTTTGCGTGGCAGGCAACCTTGTGGTTAAGAGTGTTGGGCCTGTAACTGAAAGGTTGCTGGTTCAAATCCCACAGCGGACTAGGTGAAAAATTGGTCAATGTGACCTTGAGCAAGACACTTAACCCTAATTGCTCCTGTAAGGACAAGAGTATCTGGTAAATGACAACAATGGACTGACTGTATGTGCAAATTCCTGAAAGAGTTCATCAGTGGCATAAGTTATTTCCCCCCCAAATAACCAATTGCAATTCACTGAAATCCCCAGAAAATAGCAAGCAGTAAAAGGAGCAACATAAAAATTAAAATATTATCTTTCCCCCTCATCACTTGACTTGATGTAAGAAATAAAACAACAAACCACAGTCTAGTGGTTGAAATGTAACCCACCATCTTTTTTTATTGTTCATTTTCAAATACATATTTTATTTTATGGCAATCTGTGGTTGGGATTTGGGGCTGGCAGGCTCTGATACTAACGATTCTACAGAGGATTATTTTATTTTCACTCCACGTATGGTTTAGGGGACTCCAGGCGGGAAACCCTTACTACCCTCTGTGAGTTATTGCTTTATTCTTCTCTTCCATCCTGCTTTTTCAATCTGAATTTGAACTTTGAGAATGTAGAGTACTGGCTGAGTGAGAACCTTATTTTTGTCAGCGGCTCAGTGTTGGTGAACATTCCAGTGTTCAGTAATGTTCCTAGAAGACTGGAATTCTGTCATGTTCTGTGTTCCTTTCTATGGTTGCCTGGTTGACCCAGCTTGAACTCCAGTGAACCCCAGATGCTACTGTATGTGACAGTGTCACTACCAGAGGCAAGGAAAGGGGATGTCTGTATGTAATGTATGTAAGCCATCTAGCATCTGTCAAGCATATTCCTAGAGCATGTGAAGTCTTCTTTACTCTACACTGACTGCACACTGTGCAATGCAGAGTACATGGATATAAAGAACCACACAACCAAAACAGAGACTATCATTGATGTTGAGAACATGTGTAAAATGCTACGGGTATACACAAGGGATTGTGTAGTTTATCAGTATATATCTGCAAACTTTGAGTAAATGTCATACAGTATTTGATATGTATTTTTTTCTCCACAAGCTTCCAAAGGAATAAAAGAAA
The DNA here is from genome assembly GCF_901001165.1 of Salmo trutta. Lineage (NCBI taxonomy): Eukaryota > Metazoa > Chordata > Actinopteri > Salmoniformes > Salmonidae > Salmo > Salmo trutta. The sequence goes on along the minus strand of NW_021822820.1, from coordinate 71,087 downwards.
ACAGCGGTTGAAATATTCCACGATTCCAGCTCTGTGAACCTCAGTCCTTATAGGCATAACAGATGTGTCTGCTCAGAAAAAAAGGCTTGAAATTTCCATCAAACTTTATATCCAAACCACTCTAAATACTCTTTCCGGTTATTGTCCATACCCAGGAACATTCCCGAACGCGGAGGGACTTGGGAATGCATCGGAAAACCACACAGAACAGGACCAGCCAAGTTCAGCCTGGGTTCAGGGCTAAATCAATGCACATTTCCCTCTTGGTGGTGATGAGGCTGGCCAATCACACACTTTACTCCCAGACGGGATTTCTGCCTGTATTAAGTGTTGATTGATTGAGTCTCTCTCTTTCGAAGGTATGCATTTCAAACAGTAAAGCCAAGCTAATTTGTCTGCTTTGCTCTCTTCCTCACTTTTCACATGGTCAAGTTTTTCCTGCCTTCCTTAATTCATAGACTTTACCTTATTAGCATATTGGAGTGAGGCCAGTGTTTGTCTGTGTCTCTTTAAGTCCAAAACCCTCTCTGGACTAAGTGTAGATATTTTGGCAAGTTTCAACACATACGTTTCTGCTAAAAAGTCCAGATATTTTAACTACATTTGACATACACTGAGTGTACAAAACATTAGGAACACCTTCCTAATATTGTGTTGCACCCCCTTTTGCCCTCAGAACAGCCTCAATTCGTCAGGGGCATGGACTCTACAAGGTGTTGAAAGTATTTCCCAGAGTAGGGCTCCCGAGTGGCGCAACGGTCTAAGGCACTGCATCACAGTACTAGCTGCGTCACTACAGATCCTGGTTCGATCCTAGGCTGTGTCACAGCTGGCCACAACCGGGAGACCCATGAGGTGGTGTACAATTGGCCCAGCATCGCCCGGGTTAGGGGATGGTTTGGCTGGCCACGTTGTCCTTGTCCCATTGCGCTCTAGTGACTCCTGTGGCGGGCCGGGTGCAATGCACGCTGACACGGTTGCCAGGTGTATGGTGTTTCCTCTGAAACCTTGGTGTGCCTGGCTTCTGGGTTAAGTGGGCATTGTGTCAAGAAGCAGTGTGGCTTGGTGGGTTTGTGTTTCGGAGGACGCATGGCTCTCAACCTTTGCCTGTCCCGAGTCCGTACGGGAGAGCAGTGATAAGACAAGATTGTAACTACCAATTGGGCAGAAAAAGCAGTTAAAAAAATAAAGGTTCCACAGGGATGCTGGCCCATGTTGACTCCAAAACTTCACATAATTGTGTCATGTTGGCTGGATGTCCTTTGGGTGGGGAACCATTCTTGAAACACATGGGAAATTGTTGAGTGTGAAAAATCCAGCAGCACTGCAGTTGTTGACATACTCTAACCGGTGCTCCTGGCACCTACTACCATACCCCGTTCAAAAGCACTTAAATATTTTGTCTTGCTCGTTCAATCCATGTCTCAATTGTCTCAAGGCTTAAAAATCCTTCTTTAACATGTCTCCTCCCCTTCATCTACACTGATTGAATTGACATCAATAAGGGATCATAGCTTTCACCTGGATTCACCTGGTCAGTCTATGTCATGGAAACAGCAGGTTTTCCTAATGTTTTGTACACTCAGTGTATGTGTAGCTGCCTTGGCAAGCTCTGCTACATGTGTTGCTGCTTAGTCTGGCATGTGTCAGGCTTAGACACAACCTAGGCACAGTTCTCGGCTGACCTTTAGGTTTCCTGTATATTTGACTGCTGGCTGGTGATTGATGCCTCTTCAAATCAAATCAAATCAAATTGTGTTAGTCACATACACATATTTAGCAGATGTTATTGCGGGTGAAGCAAAATGCTTGTGTTCCTAGCTCCAACAGTGCAGTAGTATCTAACAATTCATAACCATACACACAAATCTACATACATATTAAATGGGTAAAACAGTATGTAAACATTATTAAAGTGACTCAATGTACATTGGGCAGCAGCCTCTGACGTGCAGGGTAGAGTAACCTGCTAGTGACAGTGACTAAGCTCAGGGAAGGGTACAAGATGGAGGCCAGCTAGTGATGGCTATTTAACAGTCTGATGGCCCTGTGAGAAAAGCTGTTTTTGAGTCTCTTGGTCCCAGCTTTGATACACCTATACTGACCTCGTCTTCTGGACAATAGCGGGGTGAACAGGCCATGGCAGCTGACGTCCTTGATTATCTTTTTTGGCCTTCCTGTGACATCAGGCGCTGTACATTTGAGTTACTTAGCAGATGCTCTTATCCAGAACAACTTACAGTAGTTAGTGCATACATTCTCATACTGGTCCTCAATGGGAATCAAACCCACAACCCTGGTGTTGCAAGCATAAAGCTCTACCAACTGAGGCAGGTAGTGTGCCTTTGTGATGCGTTGGGCACCACCCTCTGAAGAGCCCTGTTGTTGCAGTCTTCAAACTGGACATTAGCTGAACTCCATAGAATGCTTCACTGTTCATATGCAGTCTTTTTAAACCACAACTGTTAAAAATCATTTCAGTTCAATTTGTATATTTACATTTGAGGAAAAAGGCATGGAAATACACAATAAACTTATCTCATGGATTCCAATGGTGATATTTTCCAGTGACAAACATTTGTGTATTTGTAGAGGTTATTTGAGGTCACTACATCAACACATCTGTCCGGCCTGAGGGTCTGTGCAGGCCAATGAGCCTTGACGATTACTTTCATAAAAAGCAATAAAAAACAGTAATTATAAAAAATGCCAATATGAGTTCATCTTCAAAGATCTATAAAGCTATTAAGCAGCGTAATTAAAAAGATGAGTGGCAAAGCTGGAGAAAATTGTATTTCCCTGCACAAGCGACTGTGAAGCTTAACTCATGTTTGTTTTTGCAAATTCCTCAACAAAAACATTAACTTTGAAATATTAATCCAATATGCGGTATCGATAGAAGTAGCCTATTAGAGAGGCCTGGTCCATGCGTCTTATGTGTATGCTTCATTACACCTTTCTAATGCTCTACGGGGTCATTAACTCTCCGTGGACACACACACACACACACACACACACACACACACACACACACACACACACACACACAGACACAATGGAGAGGAGACAAAGGATATATATTAGCCAGCTTGGCTAGCAACATGCTAAGCTAGTTTTAGCTGCCCCTAGAGGCAATGGGCCTATATTTGTACATACACTACAGTAGTCAAAAATGAAAAACAGATGTTAACTTTTAATTTGCAAACAATGAAAATCTCATCCTAACCTATAGATGATGAAGAGAACTACAACTAAGTTATAGGTGAAATGCAATTACCCTATTTCATGTATTTAATGAGACATGTGGGCAAGATAAACCTGTTGAGATGACATATCTCTTGTCTTTATTTAACTAGGCAAGTCAGTTTAGAACAAATTCTTATTTACAATGACAGCCTATCCCGGTCAAACCCCCTATGGGACCCGCAATCGCAGCCAGTTGTGATACAGCCTGGAATTGAACCAGGGTCTGTAGTGATGCCTCTAGCACTGCGATACAGTACCTTAGACCACTGTGCCACTCGGGAGCCATAATGTCTGAGGAGGGTGCTGATTCTATGTTTGAATCTCAGACTTTCCACCAACAGTCTTTTGTTTGTTCTGCTCTGTTTACCTATCCTAATGTAGTAATCCAGGGTGTGTGTTAGAGATGGACATTAGGCCACCTCTACATTAGGACTGTAATGGGGCTGGATTCCCCTGGCTCTACCATGGTAGACAGGGACACTTCTTTTCATTAGCCAGTCAGGTATGACAGCCTGCCTTGCCTTTGCCTTACTCACCCTTCTCCTTCCCCTTGGCCGACTGTGTGTGTGTGTGTGTGTGTGTGTGTGTGTGTGTGTGTGTGTGTGTGTGTGTGTGTGTGTGTGTGTGTGTGTTAATAATAAATGAAAGTGGTGTTTCAGTCCTCCAAATGATCCGTGAAGTAAGGACACCTCTTCGCTCTGAACTTTGTAAGATGCGCTGGAGCGCAGTCAGAAGGGAAAAGGTTAGTGTCTCAGACAAGACGACCATAGCTCCGTCTCACAAGTACAAGTAGTTTTTAAACATCCAAGCTACCAACCACCACAACATGTAGATTAGGTATGTTTCTGTGGGACTAGGTCTGAGTCTATCTCTCTGTCTCACACTGTATGTATGCTGAAAGACAGAAGATGAGAAAGAGAGAGAGAAAGAGAGAGAGAGAGAGAGAGTGAGAGAGAGAGGGAGAGAGAGAGGGTTGGGAGAGAGAGAGAGACAGAGGGTTGGGAAAGAGAGAGAGAGCGAGAGAGAGAGGGTTGGGAAACAGAGGGGGGAGAGAGAGAGAGAGAGAGAGAGAGAGAGAGAGAGAGAGAGAGAGGGGGAGAGAGAGAGAGAGAGAGGGTTGGGAGAGAGAGAGAGAGAGAGAGAGAGAGAGAGAGAGAGAGAGAGAGAGGGGGAGAGAGAGAGAGAGAGGGTTGGGAGAGAGAGAGAGAGAGAGAGAGAGAGAGAGAGAGAGAGAGAGAGAGAGAGAGAGAGAGAGAGAGAGAGAGGAGCGCACTACATTGCTGCCTGCCATAAGTTGAGGGACAGTGTCTGACAGGCCAATCAACCTGCACATGTCCTCTACTGTATGATTATTGTTATTGTTGAATGTATGGTTATTTTGACCCTTGGTTATTGTTGTTACTGTTGTCCCGTTGACAATTTTGATTCTCATTTTTATTTATTTTTTATATTGTAAATATCCAAAATAAGCTTTGGCAATATGTACATTGTTACGTCATGCCAATAAAGCGAATTGAATTGAATTGAATTGAGAGAGAGAGGGTTGGGAAAGAGAGAGAGAGAGAGAGCGAGAGGGAGAGAGAGAGGGTTGGGAAAGAGAGGGAGAGAGAGAGGGTTGGGAAACAGAGGGGGAAAGAGAGCGAGAGGGTTGGGAAACAGTGGGGGGAGAGAGAGAGAGAGAGAGAGAGAGAGAGAGGGAGAGAGAGAGAGAGAGGGTTGGGAGAGAGAGAGAGAGAGAGAGAGAGAGAGAGAGAGAGAGAGTGCACTACATTGCTGCCTGCCATAAGTTGAGGGACAGTGTCTGACAGGCCAATCAACCTGCACATGTCCTCTACTGTATGATTATTGTTATTGTTGAATGTATGGTTATTTTGACCCTTGGTTATTGTTGTTTACTGTTGTCCCGTTGACAATTTTGATTCTCATTTTTGTTTATTTTTTATATTGTAAATATCCAAAATAAGCTTTGGGCAATATGTACATTGTTACGTCAT
>NW_021822820.1:43034-65347 GCF_901001165.1 Salmo trutta | reverse complement strand
TCATGACAAAAGAGACAATGTTGGTCATTATTATCCCTGATGGAGAGAGAGAGAGAGAGAGAGAGAGAGAGAGACAACAAGAGAGAGAGAGACCAGAGAGGACAGAGAAGATTGAGAGTGACAGAGAGAGAGAGAGACAGAGAAAGAGAGAGATACAGAGAGAGAGAGAGAGAGAGAGACAACAAGAGGAGACAGAGACAGGAGAGACAGAGAGGACAGAGACTAGCGAGAGACAGAGACAGAGAGATAGCGGCAGAGCGAGAGAGAGACAGAGAGACAGAGAGGACAGAGACAGAGAGAGACAGAGACAGAGGACAGAGAGGATAGCGGCCCAGCAGCGAGAGAGAGAGACAGAGAGACAGAGACAGATTGAGAGTGACAGAGAGAGAGAGACAGAGAAAGAGAGAGATACAGAGAGAGACAGAGAAAGAGAGAGAGACAGAGAGTGACAGAGAGTGACAGAGTGAGAGAGACAGAGAGCGAGAGACAGAGAGAGAGAGAGAGAGAGAGAGACAGAGAAAGAGAGAGTGACAGAGAGAGAGAGAGAGTGACAGAGAGAGAGTGACAGAGAGAGAGAAACAGAGAGAGAGAGAGAGAGTGACAGAGAGAGAGAGAGACAGAGAGAGAGACAGAGAGAGAGAAAGAGAGAGACAGAGAGAGAGAAAGAGAGAGACAGAGAAAGAGAGAGAGAGACCTGGCCTACAGTAGAGCCTGGACCTGCTAGAGCAGTACTGCCAGACCTAGGCTCTGGCAGTAAACCCCAAAAATACTAAAATAATGATTTTCCAGAGAAGATCTGGATCTCAGGGAATTAGACTAAAGTTCTCAATTGGTACAACATATATAGAGTACTGTCACAGTACAATTACTTAGGTTTAAAAATAAGCTCAACTGGACACCTTAATGATGCACTGAATGAACTGAGAGAGAAAGCACACAGGGCATTCTACGCCATTAAAAAACGAATTAAAATTGAAATACCTATTAAAATTTGGCTAAAACTAATCGAATGTGTCATTGAACCAATTGCACTTCATGGCAGTGAGGTGTGGGGTCAACTTGCAAAATAAGATTTCACCAAATGGGACAAACACCCCATTGAAACCCTGCATGCAGTTCTGTAAGATTCTCCTACATGTTCAGAAGAAAACTACAAACAACGCATGCAGGGCAGAACTAGGCCAATATCCACTAATAATAAAAACTAAAAAAAGAGAAATTAAGTTTTCGAAACATCTAAAATACATATCATTACCAAGCCCTGCAATGCCAAGAGCTGAGCAAAGAAAAGAGTCCCCTCATCCAGCTGGTCTTGGGGCTGAGTTCACAAACCTGTTCTACTAACACACTGAATCCTCAGAACCAGAACATCCAATCAATCAGAACAAAACAAATTACAACACAGTCAAAACAAAACTACATTGCTTATTGGGAAACACAAGCACAAAGCAAAATACAGTGCTATCTGGCCCTAAATCGACAGTACACCATGACAAACTAAACTCAGCAAAAAAACTCACTGTCAACTGAGTTTATTTTCAGCAAACTTAACATGTGCAAATATGTGTATGAACGTAACAAGATTCAACAACTGAGACATAAACTGAACAAGTTCCACAGACATGTGACTAACAGAAATGGAATAATGTGTCCCTGAACAAAGGGGGAGTCAAAATCAAAAGTAACAGTCAGTATCTGGTGTGGCCACCAGCTGCATTAAGTACTGCAGTGCATCTCCTCCTCATGGACTGCACCAGATTTGCCAGTTCTTGCTGTGAGATGTTACCCCACTCTTCCACCAAGGCACCTGCAAGTTCCTGGACATGTCTGGGGGGTATGGCCCTAGCCCTCACCCTCCGATCCAACAGGTCTCAGATGTGCTCAATGGGGTTGAGATCCAGACTCTTCGCTGGCCATGGCAGAACACTGACCATTCTTGTCTTGCAGAAAATCACTCACAGAACGAGCAGTATGGCTGGTGGCATTGTCATGCTGGAGGGTCATGTCAGGGTGAGCCTGCAGGAAGTGTACCACATAAGGGAGGAGGACGTCTTCCCTGTAACGCACAGCGTTGAGATTGCCTGCAATGACAACAAGCTCAGTCCGATGATGCTGTGACACACCGCCTCAGACCATGACGGACCCTCCACCTCCAAATCAATCCCACTCCAGAGTACAGACCTCGGTGTAACATTCATTCCTTCGACGATAAATGGGAATCCGACTATCACCCCTGGTGAGACAAAACTCGTCAGGGAAGAGCACTTTTTGCCAGTCCTGTCTGGTCCAGCGACGGTGGGTTTGTGCCCATAGGCGACGTTGCCGGTGATGTCTGGTGAGGACCTGCCTTACAACAGGCCTACAAGCCCTCAGTCCAACCTCTCTCAGCCTATTGCGTACAGTCTGAGCACTGATGGAGGGATTGTACGTTCCTGGTGTAACTCGGGCAGTTGTTGTTGCCATCCGGTACCTGTCCCACAGGTGTGATGTTCGGATGTACCAATCCTGTGCAGGTGTTGTTACACATGGTCTGCCATTCCGAGGACGATCAGCTGTCCGTCCTGTCTCCCTGTAGTGCCGTCTTAGGCATCTCACAGTATGGACATTGCAATGTATTGCCCTGGCCACATCTGCAGTCCTCATGCCTCCTTGCAGCATGCCTAAGGCACGCTCACGCAGATGAGCAGGGACCCTGGACATCTTTCTTTAGTGTTTTTCAGAGTCAGTAGAAAGGCAGTAGTGTCCTAATTTTTCATAACTGTGACCTTAACTGCCTACCGTCTGTAAGCTGTTAGTGTCTTAACGACCGTTTCACAGGTACATGTTCATTCATTGTTTATGCATAGGAAACAGTGTTTAAACTCTTTACAATGAAGATCTGTGAAGTAATTTGGATTTTTACGAATTATCTTTGAAAACAGGGTCCTGAAAATGGGACCTTTCTTTTTTTACTGAGTTTATTTGACCATGGTTACAGATCAAAACCTTAGAAAAACCACAAAGTACAGGCTCAGTGAGCACAGTCTTGCCATTGAGAAGGGTAGACACAGGAACACATGGCTCCCTGTAGAGGAAAGGCTGTGAAACCACTGCACAACAGCAGAACCTGAGACAGAGCTGCATTTCCTGACAAAATGTCAAAAATATAAAACAATTAGAGAGTGTAATTTCCCCAAATCTAAAACCCTTTTCAAGGTTTCAAATACCTCTCTGATGAGGATAGGCTACCCGTCCTGTTGGGGTAGACGCAGAGATCTGTGGGTTGGCAGTGCACTACATTGCTGCCTGCCATAAGATGAGGGACAGTGTCTGACAGGCCAATCAACCTGCACATGTCCTCTACTGTATGATTATTGTTATTGTTCAATGTATGGTTATTTTGACCCTTGGTTATTTTTGTTACTGTTGTCCCGTTGACAATTTTGATTCTTATTATTTTCATATTGCAAATATCCAAAGTAAGCTTTGGCAATATGTACATTGTCATGCCAATAAAGCAAATTGAACTGAATTGAGAGAGAGAGAGAGAGAGAGAGAGAGAGAGAGAGAGAGAGAGAGAGAGAGAGAGAGAGAGAGAGAGACAGAGAGAGAGAGAGAGAGAGATAGAGAGTGAATGAAGGAAAAACACTGCTCAGAGATGTCATGACATGAATTGTACTTAATAAAACCAAAAGTATTAACAGCCTTATTATCAAACCTAATTAAGATCAACTGTTAAATAACGCATCCATTCACCTGTGTGTATAAGGAGCATATGATAACAGTATCTATTATTCTAGTATTTCCAATGTTTAGCACCTTGTGTGGAAGGATGAGACTGTCCAATGTGTCGCTCAATCAGAAGCCCATAATAGGGCTGTACTATTGAATGTATAATCATTGTGACAGTACAGCAATCCTGGAGTCCCTAAAACATGAACTACAGTACAGAAACAACACTATACTATAACACAATGAATGGAATACAATAGAAAAGATAATAGAATACAACAGATTTTGTCCATTTCAATGTTCATACAGCAACAAGACGTAACACATCCGAAAAACCCAGAATTCATATATACACCGAGTATACCAAACCTTAAGAACACCTGCCTACATTCTTAGACAAAACAGTATCAAAAGGGAACCCCCATGGACTCTACAAGGTGTTGAAAGCATTCCACTGGGATGCAGACCCATGTTGACTCCAATGCTTCCCACAGTTGTGTCAAGTTGGCTGGATGTCCTTTCGGTGGAGGACCACACGGGAAACTGTTGAGTGTGAAAAACCCAGCAGCATTGCAGGTCTTGACTCAAACCGGTGCGCCTGGCACCTACTACCATACCCCGTTCAAAGGCACGTACATTTTTTGTCTTGCCCATTCACACTCTGAATGGCACACATACACAATGCATGTTTCAATTGTCGAAAGATTTAAAAATCCTTCTTTCACCTGTCTCCTCCCTTTCGTCTACACTGATTGAGGTGGATTTAATAAGTGACGTCAATAAGGGATCACAGCTTTCACCTGGATTCACCTGGTCAGTCTACAGTATGTCATGGAAACAGCAGGTGTTCTGAATGTTTTGTATACTCAGCATATTTCCTTTCATAGTCCAAAATGTTATTTCTGTAAGAACATGTCGTTTACAGAAAGGTTTCCTCCCAAATCCTTCCCTACATTAGCACCAGACACTGGGTTGTAGTGGAAACCCCCAAGTTAAAGCTCCCTACCTCTGGGCAGCATTAGAAACACAGTGTATACAGTGCTTTTCTGAAGTATTCAGACCCCTTGACTTTTTCCACATTTTGTTAGGTTACAGACTTATTCTAAAATGTATTAAATTCTATGCTTTTCCTCATCAGTCTACACACAATACCCCATAATGCTAAAGTAAAAACAGGATTTTAGAAATGTTTGCTAATTTATACAAAATTGTAAAAGGAAATATGACATTTACATAAGTAGTCAGACCCTTTACTCAGTACTTTGTTGAAGCGCCTTTGGCAGCGATTACAGCCTTGAGTCTTCATGGGTATGATGCTACAAGCTTGGCAACCTGTATTTTGGGAGTTTCCCCATTCTTCTCTGCATATCCTTTCAAGCTCTGTCAGGTTGGATGGTGAGCATTGCTGCACAGCTATTTTCAGGTCTTTCCAATCGGTTTCAAGTCCGGGCTCTGGCTGGGCAACTCAAGGACATTCGGAGACTTGTCCAGAAGGCACTCATGCATTGTCTTGGCTGTGTGCTTGATCAGACCAGAGAATCTTGTTTCTCATCGTCTGAGAGTCTTTAGGTGCCTTTGGGAAACTCCAAGCGGGCTGTCGTGCCTTTTACTGAGGAGTGGCTTCTATCTGGCCACTCTACCATAAAGTGCTGATTGGTAGAGTGCTGCAGAGATGGTTGTCCTTCTAGAAGGTTCTCCAATCTCCACAGAAGATCTCTAGAGCTCGGTCAGAGTGACCAACAGGTTCTTGCTCACCTCTCTGACCAAGGCCCTTCTCCCCCGATTGCTCAGTTTGGCCCGGGTGGCTAGCTCTAGAAAGAGTCTTGGTGGTTCCAAACTTCTTCCACTTAAGAATTACAGAGCCCACTGTGTTCTTGGGGTACCCTTCCCCAGATCTTTGCCTCAACACAATCCTGTCTCGGAATTCTACATGCACTGTCAACTGTGGGACCGTATATAGACAGGTGTGTGCCTTTCCAAATCATGTCCAATCAAGTTGTAGAAATATCTCAAGGATGATCAATGGAAACAAGATACACCTGAGCTCAATTTCGAGTCTCATAGCAAAAGGTCTGAATACTTACGTAAATAAGGTATCTTGTTTTTTTATCTTTCATAAATTCCCCCCCCCCCCCAAAAAAAAAAAAGTTTTCGGTTTGTCATTATGGGGTATTGGGTGTAGATTGCTGAGGATTTGTATTTTATTTGAACAATTTTATAATAATGCTGTAACGTAACAAAATGTGAAAAAAGTCAAGGGGTCTGAATACTTTCCGAAGGCACTGTATTCTCAGGCCTGTCTAACAAGCAACGGATACAGGTCTGGATTATGCCAGGCGTTAAATCGATAGACGGCAGTCTCCCAGGCCTCTATATAGATTATGAATCAGGAGCTGGGAAGGAGAGGATGGTGGTGGTTGCAGGAGAGGACATGGGCTGCATCTCATTAATGTAAAATGGTTTCCTTATACTGTTCCCTTTCTTTTATGATATGCAGTGATTTGTGGAAAAACATGTGGGATGTCTATCAGGTGGCTTGGGCAATCAATAGGTGCAGCGTCCTAGGGATACGTACAGTATGCGTAGATTATGAATCAGGAGTGGATAGGAGAGCATTACCATGGTGGCTAAGGAGAGGAGACAGGGGAGATCTCAATATGTCAAATGATCTCCTTTTCTGCAGAAGAGGGGACAAGGTGCATCTCAATATGTTAATTGTCTCCTTTTCTGCAGGAGAGGAGACAGGGTGCATCTCGTAAATTGTCTCCTTTTCTTCCCTGATAAGAAAATACAGTATATGAGGGAAATCAAGGGGTTTGATCTACACAAGGAGGTAAGCTTCCCCCAGCTAAATACATTGACTATCTACAGACTACCTACTAACCTTAATCTAACTTTAACCCTTATCTTAACCCTAAATCTTAACCCTAGCAATAACCATTACCCTAACCCTTGTTCTAACCCTAATTCTAAACCAAACCATAGCAAGCAGTTGCTTATCAACAGATAGTTTGTTGATACTATGACCATCTGTATAGCATCAATTACTGAACAAAAATATAAACTCAACAATCAACCATTTTAGTGAGTTACATTTCACATAAGGAAATCAGTCAATTCAAATAAATTAATTGGATTTCACACGACTGGGCAGGGGCGCAGCCATGGGTGGGCTTGGGAGGACATAGGCCCACTCAATTGGGAGCCAGGCCCACCCACTGGTGGAGCCAGGCTCAGCCAATCAGAATTAGTTCATCCCCACAAAGGGGCTTTATTACAGACAGAAATACTTCTCAGCTTCATCAGCTGTCCGGGTAGCTGGGCTCAGACGATCCCGCAGGTGAAGAAGCCGAATGAGGAGGTCCTGGGCTGGCGTGGTTATATGCGGTCTGTGGTTGTGAGGCCAGTTCGACGTACTGCCAAATTCTCAAAAATGACATTGGATGCGGCTTATGGTAGAGCAATTAACATGGTAGACATTTCTACAGTCAGCATGCCAATTGCACGCTCCCTCAAAACTTCTGAGGCATTGTGTTGTGTGACAAAACTGCACATTTTAGGGTGGCCTTTTATTGTCCCCCAGCACAAGGTGCACCTGTGTAATGATCATGCTGTTTAATCAGCTTCTTGATATGCCACACCTGTCAGATGGATGGATTATCTTGGCAAAGGAGAAATGTGTTCACAAAATTGGAGAGAAATAAGCTTTTTGTGCATATTGAACATTTCTGGGTGTAACGGTTGTCGTCGGGAATGGAGGACCATAACGCAGCAGGAATGTGGATGTTCATCGTGTATTTATTATAAAATAAAGTGAACACCAAAATAACAAAAAACGAAGAACTCACGAACAACAAAACAGTCTTGTCATGCTCACACAGGCAAAACAAGAAACAATCTCCCACAAACACTAAACCAACAATTACCCATATATAGGACTCTCAATCAGAGGCAACGAGAAAGCACCTTCCTCCAATTGAGAGTCCAACCCCCCATTAACCTACACATAGAAATATACTAACCCAGAAAGAACATAGAAGTACAAAACATAGAACATAAACCAAAACCCGGAAATAATAAATCAAACGCCCTACTAAATAAACCACCACCCCGAACCACATAAAACAAATACCCTCTGCCACGTCCTGACCAAACTACAATAACAAATAACCCTTATACTGGTCAGGACGTGACACTGGGATTTTATTTTTTCAGCTCATGAAACATGGGACCAACACTTTACATGTTGTGTTTATATTTTTGTTCAGTGTTCAGTGACCAATACATTTAATACTATTTAATGAGTTTATAGAAATAAAACTAGACACAAATCAACAAACAACAAGTTTATTAACCTGTCTGTCTAAAACAGATGATATCCTTCCAGAGTGAGCCCCATTCCTCATTCCGTGCTCCACATCTAACTACACAAGCCCACTGGGTTTTGTTTACAGGTGGTTTCTAAGTGGCTTGATTGAGCTGCCAATGGATATTGGCATGTGTCTACACCCCATAGACCCAGCTATTAGGACTGATACCACAGGGTTGCTGCAACACAAACTGAATAAGACATCTCCCTAACCCCCAGCCCCAGTATAGACACACAGAAAGACCTGCACACACATACTTACGCTCAAATGCTTGTACACACACATGTAGATGTATACAATCCCACACACACACACACACACACACACACCACACACACACACACACACACACACACACACACACACACACACACACACACACACACACACACACACACACACACACACACACACACACACAAACACCAGTGTGGCGGCAGTATCCAGTAATATCCAGGTTGGACTCACACTGCCCCCTGGTTCTCCTGTCTGTCTATCTTCTAAAAAAGGGTGCGGTAAAAATCATCCCTAACCACAGATCTACGATCAGATTACCCTGCCCCCAGTCCTAACCTTAACCATTAGGGGGATAAGGCAGTATCTGATTCTGGGCCAGTGGTTGGAGGGTAGAGGTGTTATTGAGTAGCTGTCAGGGGTGGGGGTCACACCCTCAGGATTCAGGAGGTGATGATGAGGTCAACACACTAACCCCTGACACTATAAACCAAGAGGAGGGAGGGAGGGGTAAAGTCAGAAAGGGGAAAAGAGGGAGAGTGAGAGAAAAAGAGTGAAAGAGATGGAAGGGACAGAACGAGAGAGAGAGGGAGAGACATGGAGTGGATGGAGAGATAGGAAATAGGAAATGGGCAATTCCATGGTTATGGAATTACACTCAGATTTTCCATTTACTTCAAAGTTTAACAAACCATATAACTCTATGTACAAGGAATATTTGTAATAATATAGACAGAAAATTTTATAAAAATAAATTTGCTGGAAAAACTGTGCAGATACAAAGTTTGGTAACGGAATAAAACTGAGGGAGATTTTACCGTAATTCTATTACCAAACTTTGCATCTGCAGTTTTTCCAGGACATTTTTTATTTATTTAAATTGTGTAAATTGTTCAAAATAGTCATTGTCCATATAGATGTATGGTTTGTTAAACTTTAAAATCAATAGTTTTTGTTTGGCATGCATTTTAACATGAGTATCAGCGTAATTCCGATACCGTGGAATTGCCCAAATAGAGAAAAAGAGTATGCTGATTGAGAATTACACAAGTTATAATATAGACTAGTTTTGAAATGGATTGTTTCATTGGGTATGGTGCTATTGCTTCTTGCATCCACAGTGTTATTTCCATATCTCTTTCCTCTACAATTGGTTGCTGTGATACTGTACAGTCAAGGTCATCGAGGACGCTCAACACACAAGATGATTAGTCTGTCAATCAACTGCACAGCTTCCTGCCGCGAACCTGCCCCTTTTCTATCCTGCATCCCCTGACAGGAGAAATTATAGGGTGGGTGTGTGTGTGTGTGTGTGTGTGTGTGTGTGTGTGTGTGTGTGTGTGTGTGTGTGTGTGTGTGTGTGTGTGTGTGTGTGTGTGTGTGTGTGTGTGTGTGTGTGTGTGTTGTATCGGAGGCCATTGAGCCCCTACAGCATGCTGTGTTGTTATGAAATACTGAAAGGCTGCTCATTACATTGCACACAACCGGGTCCCAATTTACATCCTCCTACAGCACAGGAGTGTGTTTTCAGGGCAGGCCCATTTCACACTACAGGATGATTATTACCAAAGGGGAGAAACCTGTCCACAGCCACATAGTGCTGATACATTAACACACACATTCCACACACATACTGTTTAGACACACACACACACGCACGCAACGGCAGGTGCCAGCCACAATAAAGCATTGTGGTACGCTCGCTACTTTGATGAACAAATATTACAACAGTGCATTTACAACATTCACGTACATGTTCCTGTGTTAGTACGTAAAAAACAAGTGCACATTACTTCAGACGTTGTGTTGAACAGTCATAGACCACATCACAACATATTTATATATAGCCTTTACTCTTTACCTGGAATCCCTCCCATTCTGCAGTATGACAACGGCTCTCTTTGAGTCTGAAATGGGAAATTGAATTTGAATAGTTTGAGTACGAATCCTTGTCAAATCCATTATAGAAAAGTCAAACTGAAAAATGTTCTCCTCTCTCCTTATTTATCCTGGTTAGTCTATCATCTGCAAAGGTTGTTACATTGTAACTACATAGTAATTATAAAGGTTATTCTCTACTGGGTTTCCCTTCACATTAAGTTGCTTGATCCTGGGTAGGTGCATGATAGTTACAAGTATATCCTATGTAACTACAGTGTTCTTCCATTACACTTGATTCGGTATAGCCTTTGAGCCAGATCATAACATAGAAATAAACTAATTGAAAATGACCAGTAGTTAATGACAGGGTGTTCCTTGTTACAATTGTTGTTAATTACCAGGTCCTAGCCTATTTATCAACACTGGTTTTAAATGTGGATTTGATGGTAGTGGCACCTTGTAGTTACATGTAAAAAGGAAGATTTTGGTTGGAGTTATTAGCATGGTAATTCAGAGGTAACTTTCAAATGTGTAATTACAAAACATTAATTACATAATGGAACAAGAAAAGGTGTAATAACATCTGTACCCCCTGAGGGTCGCTACATTGGTACCCCTCTCAAGTCAACGTCCCCGAGGATAAAGTCTCTGAACCGACCCGGGGGTCTCCTTGAACGCTGTGGCCTCCGGGTTGGAGTAATGGGGTTAGGCGGGGAAGTGTTCCCAGCTCTGGGTGAGAGAGGGGAAGCAGGGGATATAGTGCTAGGCCTTGATGGGGGCAACAGTGCATCCATGGGGGTCACCACTTCACCCTGGAAGTGGATCTGATGTTGCCAGGGAACCACAGGTAAGGCCCTCTGCTGACTGGAGGGTTGAATGGGTATCTCTGGAGGGTGAGCCGCGGTGTCTGGGGGATGGTGAGCTGCGGTCTCTGGGAGGTGGTGAGCTCCGGGCAAAGGAGAGCTGGTTCCGAAGCTGATAAGGCGCCATTCTGTTTTGGTGGATGACAACTGTGTGGCCAAGGAGTGCTAACCCCACCCAGTATATCACCACTCCAACCCGGCCAACCACATAGCAGGGACCCACCCAGTTGCTATCTAGCTTGGGGCTCCTGCCTTTCACTCTCTTGGGGCCGTACACCCACACCAGGTCTCCTGATGTAAAATGTTGCCCCATCACATACACATCGTACCCTCTCTTTTGCTGCACACAAGCTGCTTTGGCTTGCTCTCTGGGAAATCTGTGGGCAACATCAATGCGGTCTTGCAGCTGCCTTGTGTATCGTGGACCTGGAGGGGCAGCTGTACATCATGGGGGCCCGTCCATAGGCCAGTTCTGTAGGGGTTCTTAGCTCATGACCAAACATCAGAAGTGCAGTGGTGCATCCCGTAGATTCTTGCATCGCGCTACAACATGACAGGAGGACTAACAGTAGCTGGACATCCCAGTCCTTTTGGTCTCGAGTGGTGATGAGGGCCAGCTGTGCACCCAGAGTGCATATGAAACTTTCTACCAGTCCATCACTTTGTGGGTGAAAGGGGGTGGTTCTGGTAAGAATGCTGTTAATTGATTACAGCTCAGCCTTCAACACAATAGTACACTCCAAGCTCATCATTAAGCTTGAGGCCCTGGGTCCGAACCCTGCCCCGTACAACTGGACTTCCTGACGGGCCGCCCCCAGGTGGTGAAGGTAGGCAACAACATCCTCAGCACAGGGGCCCCACAAGGGTGTGTGCTCAGCCCCCTCTTGTACTCCCTGTTCACCCAAGACTGTGTGGCCACATACGTCTCAAACTCAATCATCAGGTTCGCAGACGACACAACATTGGTAGGCCTGATTACCGACAATGACGAGATAGCCTACAGGGCGGAGTGGTGCCGGGAAAATAACCTTTCGCTCAACGTTAACAAAACAAAGGAGCTGATCGTGGACTTCAGGAGACAACAGAGGGAGCACCCCCCATCCACATCGACGGGACCACAGTGGAGAAGGTGAAAAGCTTCCTCGGCGTACACATCTCTGACGATCTGAAATGGTCGACCCACACAGACAGTGTGGTGAAGAAGGTACAACAATGCCTCTTCAACCTCAGGAGGCTGAATACATTTTGTTTGGCCTTAAAATCCTCACAAACTTCTACATAGGCACCATTGAGAGAATCCTTTTGGGTTGTATCCCCGCCTGGTATGGAAACTGCACCGTCCACAACTGCAGGGCTCTCCAGGGCTCTCCAAATACATTTCTATATAACTTAATTCCATTCTTTTACTTTTTAGATTTGTGTGTATTGTTGTGTATTGTTAGACATCACTGCACTGTTGGAGCTAGGAACATTAGCATTTCGCTACACCCACAGCATCTGCTAAATATGTGAATGCGACCATTTGATTTGATTTGCCACACATCTCCTGTACTACTGGACTAGGCCCAATAATACCCTTACTTGGTGGATGTCTCTGGGGGTAGGTCAGTCCTTTACTGCAGCAATTTTATCCTCCATTTTTTTGATCCCCTCACTGCTCACTCTGAGGCCGAGGAACGTGACATGCCTTTGCAGCAGGAAACACTTTTCAGGCCTGCTGCACGGATCCTTTCAAAGACCTCTCTCAGCGCCTTGAAGGCAGCATCAAAGTCCAGCCCATGTGCCAGCATATCGTCTATGTACACTAGACAGCGTTGAGGGGGCATGCCAGCCAATACTTTCTCCATCAGCCGTTCAAACATTGCTGGGGTGTTGCATAGTCTGGACAGCATGGTCTTGAACAGCCACAGCCCCTTCCCTGTGGTGAAAGCAGCCTCAGCCTTGTCCTGTGGAGCAAAGAAGAGAACCATGTGGACCCCATCCACCCGGGACAGCGGGTAGGAGTCCTTGACAGTTACGTAATTCACCTGGCGGTAGTCCACACAGTGTCTCCATGTCCCATCCCTCTTTTGGACCAACACCAATGGGTAGGCCCAGGGGCTGTCTGAGGGTTTGATCATTTCAGCTGTGAGCATGTCTTCCACATTCTGATCTGCGATGGCCTGCCGTCCAGTAGGGAGGCTACGGTGGCAGTTTATGGATGTGACTGGCATCGCCTGTACTGATTCCTTGCTGCACCAGATGGGTACACCCAACATCTCCAGGGGTGGTGGTGAATCAGCAGATCCCAAAGGCAACATTGTTGTTCCAACTCCATGCCTTTGCAGTTCTTCTCCCAAATGGACTGAATCACCTCAACAGCGACAAGCTCTGCAGTCTGAGGGTAATCAAGGTAGATATCGGCCGACTGGGCGAGCACTGCAGGGCACGGCACTTGTTTCTAATTTGTACACTTTGTTTGTTAACTATCTGTCAGCAATGGCTTTACAGTGGTGGGTTGTTGGACTGATCTTGTTGATTGTGAACATACCTGGTACAAACAAACTCAGTTATGGAAACGCTGCTGGCAGCGGAATCCAATACAGCAGAGAGATCCTACTACAATGCAACTCAAACACAAATGCCATGGATATCCCAATGGCCCATCTAATCCCGATTGTCTGCAAGTGGATTACAAACCCAAATGCAAATATGGAAAATGCAGGGGAATCAAAAACTTTAAAAATGCAAGAACAAACTTCCCTTGCTGATCAATGCCCAGTCACTGAGGGGGAAAGCGGATAAGATGTCAGCGAATCTGCGCTTCCAACACGAATACCAGGAGGCGTTTACTGAGATTTGGCTGGATGACACTGTCCCGGATAAGGAAGTGGAGCCGGCCGGGCGGTCAGAGCGGACAGTGATCTGACCGTCAGAGGGAAATGTCACGGCGGGGGGTGTCTGCCGGCTTGTCAGGTACCAGTGGTGTAAATGGATCCTGGTAAGAGAGAGACTGTACCCCCGACAATGAACTGCATTCTGTGTCACTGCAACCCTACTATCTTCACTGTGAGTTCCCCCAATTGCTTGTTACCATTGTGTACATTCAACCTAAAGCTAATATAGCAAAGCATCAGCGATTATTTATAATCTGTCACAGAAACTGGAATCCATCTCTCCCGACGCAGCCGCATTTATTTTAGGGGATTTTAACAACTGTAATTTGTACAAGGTCCTGCGTACATACCACCAGTATGTGAAATGTCACACTAGGAAAAATAAGACTCTTGATTTGTCCTATGGGACAATACCAAATGCTTTCTCTGCCACCACCAGACCTCCCCTGGGGACATCAGAACACAATGTTGTCTACCTCAGGCTAGCCTACTGTCAGCTCCTGGAGAGGGAGAAACCTACAATTAAAACTGTCCAGATCTGGAACGACAACAGTATCACTCGTATCCAAGTGCGTTTAGACTGTACTGTGAGGGACGTATTTCAGGACAGCTGCTCTCATCTTAATGAACTCACAGATGTTGTTTCAGACAATGTCAACTTCTGTGTTGAGGTAGTTGTGCCTACTAAAACCTGTAAAATCTTCCCAAACAAAAAAATCTGAAATCACTATTTAATAGGAAGAAGGCAGTTTATGCTGAGGGTAAAAGGCAGGCTTTAAGAGACGTACAACGTGAGATTAAAAGACAGATACTGGTGGACAAGGAGGCATACAAGCAAAGGATGGAGAGGATCATTTCCTCAGGAAACGCAAGGGTAGCCTGGCAAGGGATTAAATCCATGGCTAGTGCCCCCCACACAGGCAGGGGAAAAACCAATGCTGACATTGGGAGACATTAGGGCCAGAACATGGCTAATGAACTGAATGTTCTCTTCTCGAGATTTGAATCTGGTGACTTTGTGTCGGAGGTAAAACAAATGGAAGCATCATTACAAATGTTTGAGAGGGATGTTGTTAAACAGGCTGATGTTTTGAAGATGTTCAGGGGATGTAATACACACAAAAGCCCAGCCCCAGACAAAATAAGTGGACATGTGTTAAAGCACTATGCTGAACAATTAGCTGGTGTTTTTACAGACATTTTCCAATCCTCGCTCGACCAGCAACACGTGCCAGTATTGTGGAAAAACTCAATAATTATACCCATTCCTAAAGCATCTAAACCCTCTGTGTTGAATGACTACTGCCCTGTCACCTTGACATCCTTATAAATTAAATGCTTTGAGAAAATTGTAAAAAGTCATATTCTCAGCGCCACCCAGAAGCTCCTCGACCCATTTCAGTTTGCCTATCAGCCAAGCAGAGGAGTTGATAATGCCATTCTAACTCTCCTCAACATGGTCTATAGACATCTAGAGGGGGCTAAATCCCATGTCAAGGTTCTGTTTGTTGACTTTTCTTCTGCTTTCAACATAATCCAGCCTTACATTCTGGCACAGAGACTCATAAAGGACTTCTCCTTAGATGGGATGCTGGTTTCATGGCTGTTGGACTTCCTGAGCCAGAGGTCACAGCAGGTCAAAGTAGGTCACCACTGACATATGCACCACCAACACAGGCTCTCCTCAGGGATGTGTTTTGTCCCCACTCCTGTACATCTTGTACACTAATAGTTGTACTAGTTCCCATCCTGACAGACACCTTGATAAGTTTGCTCATGACACTGCCTTAATCAGCCTATCGCATGATGATGAGAAACACTATGGCCCAGGCCTAAATGACGAATCACACTTGGTCCTCAATACCAACAAGACCAAAGAGATGTGCAGACTTCAGGAAGCGTACAACACCTACCTCTGCAACATCTATCAGAGGTCAGAACATGGAGAAATACAAATATCTGGGTGTCCTCTTGGACAATAAGCTTCAGTGGAGTAAATGTACAGACCTGATCTACAAAAAAAGTTAACAGAGACTGTACTTTCTCAAAAAAGCTGGGATCTTATACTGACTATACTGTCTCTGTTTTACAAATCTTTCATTGAGAGTATTTTAACTTGTTGTATCGTTTGTTGGTTTGGCAATGCCACTGTCAGCCAGAGAAATATGCTGAGAATTCTACGCCTTCCTCCCGCTCTCTGGTGCTCGAGGACACCAGGATACCCTTTATTACACACACCTGTCACCATCATTACGTGCAGCTGCGCAATATTTGACTCAGCTGGACTCCATTACTTTGTTGATTGCCCTTCTATAGCTGTCTGTTCCTCAGTTGGTTCCCCGTGTCAGCATTATTGTCGTTATGTCGTTTTTTCCCTCCTATCCAGACACTGTTCTTGTTTTGGTTTGATGTCCATTTTCCAGTAAATATTCACTCCCTGTACTTGCTTTTCATCTCCAGCGTAGATCCTTACAGAATGCTGACACCACTAAAGGAAGCATCAGGTAGTTTTGGATTTTTTGTTTTGGTTGGAGACGTCACGTCCGGGTGCCGTTGCCAAAGGACCCGGGGTGCCTCAGCTAGCTCGTCAGGCTTCCACGCCTTAGCTGGCTCGAGAGGTCTTCTTGCCTTGGTTGGCTCGGCAGGCACCCACCCCACATCATGCTTCAGCTGGTTTGTCAGGCTCCCACGCCTCAGCGGGATCGTCAGGTTCCCACGCCTCAGCCGGCTCGCCAGGCTCCCATACCTCTGCCGTCTCGTCGGGCTTCTACGCCTCAGCCAGCTTGTCCAGCCGGCCTGTCAGGCTCGCCCAGGTGGGACGCCAGGTGGCGCTCCTAGGGGGGGGAGCTCCCCTTCTCTGGTGCTTGAGGGCGCCAGGCTGCCCTTCATTACGCACACCTGTCACCATCATTACGCACAGCTGCACAATATTGGACTCACCTGGACTCCATTACTTTGTTGACTGCCCTTCTATATCTGTCTGTTCCTCAGTTGGTTCCCCATGTCAGCATTATTGTCGTTATGTCGTTTTGTTCCCCCTGTCCAGACACTGTTCTTGTTTTCGTTTGATATCCGTTTTCCAGTAAATATTCACTCCCTGTACTCGTTCCTTGTCTCCAGCATTGATCCTTACAGAGAAGGATTATCACCACAGCAAGCAAGGTACTTGGAGTCAAACAGACAAGCCTGGATTAGATCTTTAAGGTCAGGGCCCTCCGCAAGTCTCACACAATAATTTTAGACGCAAGCCACCCCCTGTACCCAGACTTTGAACTACTCCCCTTTGGGTGCAGGTATAGGGCACCCCTTGGCAGGAAAAACAGAACAAGACAATAATTTGTGCCAGGTGTGATATCCCTCCTAAATAGCTCGGGCTTCCTATTGACCCAGTAAGACCAGCAGGCTAGTCTCGTTTTATTGGTATGTAGCTGTTCTGAAAGTTGCATTGTCAATTTGTTTTGTATTTAAACGGCCCTTTAAACGTGTACATGACACTGCAACAAAATGTCCCCATGGGGACAATAAAATCAGCAATGTAAAGCTAGCTAAACTAAACTGATTGGAAGCTGTGTTCGAATACTCATACTAACCACACTAACCATACTATTTGTGATGTAATTTGAGTATGTAGTATGCTTATTGGTCGTAGTTAGTATGCCAAAAGTTCCTGGATGTCATACTAAATTCGCCAAAATACGAAGTATACAAGCTGTGGACACTATTTCCGTGCTTTTAGGGCCCATAATGCAATTCTTCTGAAAATGGCTTCAAAATGTTTTCAAATTGAAAGAAAATGGCGGAAAATATGTCAGACGAGAGCAGATATAAATTAATTGCTTTAACTAATTATGACAAATGTTAAGAAAATGTTGAGCAATGTAATAAAGTAATGACTTTTCAAATAAGTTACGTTACATGTTATGTTGGTTGACAATTTGTTAGCTATGCTTTCCTTTCAAACCGCATAGCATTACAGCAGTAGTATGTACAGGTATGTTAGCTAGTCATTACCTAACGTTAGTTGGCTACTAATACACTTCCCAGGCAGTGTATTAATTATATACTATCTAACTAACTACCTATCGTTTATTGACTTGATTATTCACGTCATTCTTAGCTGTGCTTTCTCAATGGACATTGTTAATTCTGGCTAGTTACTCCGATTTCAGAGCACTCTCGTCTGAGCATGCCAGAGTGCAGAATAACTGATGACAGAATAACAGAATAACACCTGTTGAATATGGCCGGTGTCAGTAAACGTTGCCAAAAAAAAGCGTAATTAAATTCTTGACAGCATGAAAACAGCCTAACCAGCTCTGCTAGGGTGAGTAAAATGGTCAGAGTGAGGTGTTCTCTCATTTGTGTCTGGAAGTAGCTAGCAGTTAGCTTGGGTGCTTGACTGCCGTTCATTTACAGTATACTAAAATGAACTAA
This sequence comes from Salmo trutta, assembly GCF_901001165.1. Taxonomy (NCBI): domain Eukaryota; kingdom Metazoa; phylum Chordata; class Actinopteri; order Salmoniformes; family Salmonidae; genus Salmo; species Salmo trutta. The sequence continues at coordinate 46,978 of NW_021822820.1, read as the reverse complement.
TACTATATAGTATGTAGTATATACTCATTAAGTATGTAGTATAGTGTATGTTAGTATGGGTATTCGAACAGAGCTAAGGTGTAATTTCAATCATATTTCTGACACCAATGTGGCTTTTGCAGGTTTCCCAATCTTACAACGGTCTCAGGACCGAGAGGGCAATACAGTTAATGCCAACAGGCATGTTAATGCTTCACTGTACTGGGCAATGGGGAGCTTCACAAAACAACCAACCTAGCCTGAACTAGCTAGCCATAAATCACAGTCCAGCAGGAGGTATCTCCCTGTACAAAACAACCAACCTAGCCTGAACTAGCTAGCCATAAATCACAGTCCAGCAGGAGGTATCTCCCTGTACAAAACAACCAACCTAGCCTGAACTAGCTAGCCATAAATCACAGTCCAGCAGGAGGTATCTCCCTGTACACAACAACCAACCTAGCCTGAACTAGCTAGCCATAAATCACAGTACAGCAGGAGGTATCTCCCTGTACACAACAACCAACCTAGCCTGAACTAGCTAGCCATAAATCACAGTCCAGCAGGAGGTATCTCCCTGTACAAAACAACCAACCTAGCCCGAACTAGCTAGCCATAAATCACAGTCCAGGAGGAGGTATCTCCCTGTACAAAACAACCAACCTAGCCTGAACTAGCTAGCCATAAATCACAGTCCAGGAGGAGGTATCTCCCCAGAGATATATTCACAAGAGAGATAAGAAATGGGGCTCTCCCCACAAGTTACCTCCCCACCAACCTAAATACAGCTCCTCCCTCTTCTTCTATTACCATGACAAACCAATACACAGTGAACGTGACTGGTGCTGCCAGGTTGGGGTAGCTAACATGATTTATTTTAGCCACAAATTGCTAAGAAAAGACAAACTAGATGTTCGCAGACAGTAAGATGCACAAACTAATAGTGTAATCATAGAATACATTTGTATTTATGTTAAGAAGCAAAGTGGAAAGCAGCATCGTTGTCATCAACACATTGTTGCATCTGCTGTATTGACCATGCAGACGGAAGAGTGAACGGTCAGGAAAATGATCTGTTGGTCGAGCAACAACAACTGCGGTCCTTGAGTGACAGGGGGTGGGGCTTGGTGAGATAGAAGTAGAGAGACAACTAAAGTAGTGGAGTAAACTATCAAAACAGAATGGTGCATCACATGTAACAAACTAAACATTGAAATACTGTTATAGAAGGTAAAGTAAAAACCCAACCGGTCCGTGCATCAATACCGGTATATAATAAAATACAGTATACAGACCAGCCCTCTCTCTCTCTCTCTCTCTCTCTCTCTCTCTCTCTCTCTCTCTCTCTCTCTCTCTCTCTCTCTCTCTCTCTTTCTGTATCTCTCACTCTTTCTGTCTCTCTCTCTCCCTACCCCCCCCCTCTCTCTCTCTCTCTCTGTCTCTCTCTTCTCTCTCTCTCTCTTTGTCTCCCATGTTCAGAGCCCAGCAGCAGTAATGTTGAGAGCCTCAGATCCACGGTGAGATCAATAATTGAGTAACAATCATTTCCAATGTCATCCAGACAGATAAGGGTAATCCAAATGGACCCCACGATCCATCCACACACACACGCGCGCACACACACACACTACAATAACGTGATAACAGGTTAGAGAGTGGGGATAAAAAGCTTGAACTGGGCTAAGAGAGTGGTACTCTGTTCAGTCACATCTACTCCTAACACACTGTTCGTCAATGGGCATCCATAGTTGTGGTTTTTCTAAATGACCGTAACCATGTTAGATGTTGTAGTGTAAAGCTGAGTGCTACACAGATTGTTCAGTCTTTTAAAAATATGTAGTTGTGGACACTTCACTGTCAATATAGTGTAGTAGTGTGGACCTGTACTTTTCAGAAACACCTGCCAATGGACCGAAAGGGAGTCGAAACCCCGTTTCTTTCTATTTCAGCTGCGAATACTTTAACCATTTCTCTAACCATTCCTTATTCTCTCTCTCATCCATTTCATTCTCTTGTTCCAGAGACACAATGTTAATGTCCCTTCCATCCTCTCCTCCTTAATCATCTCTTCTCTCTCATCCACATGATCTTCCTTACTCCTTCGCTCTCCTCTGCTTTCTTCCTCTCCCTCCATCTCCACGACCACCCGCTGACAGCCAGACACTAATTGCGGACGACCAGTTCAGTTTAGGGAAAGTTAGAGTGTCTGACCAAGACCAGAGACAAATCCATTAGGCTTTATTGGGGCCTTAAAAGAGTTCCCCTGATTCCCTGGGATCCAATCCACGTCAATCACACCCCCAAAATTGGATTCCACAATGAGGACATTCCCAAGGGAGAGGTTGAGGCGATCAGCATCAGAAGCCCTGATGTTCTCTCCCTCTCTCTCCCTCTCTCTCTCTCTCTCTCCCTCTCTCTCTGCCTGGGCAGGTTCTGTCCATGCTGTAGTGAACCAATAAAGCTGTAATAAGTATGGATTAAGCTATTAGCCAGTGTTACCCAGACAGTGGCAGAGACTGTGTTTAAAACTCACCACCTCACCATTCACTGTCACTGAGAGGGCAACTGCTGCTGTGGCCAGTAAGTAGGCAAATGTAGTCCCTCTCTCTATTTCTCTACCACTTTCTAAGAGGCATGTGAAATCTGAAAGAACAAAAACCCGCTCTCTCTTTCTCTGCCACTTTTTCTGAGAGGCATGAGAAATTCAAAACAACAAAAACATGTATTTTTTAAGTGGCCCTGATTTCAGCGACATGATGCTTAAATGGCTTAACGCTTTTCTCCCTTTACTTGTCTAATTTGTCTCTTTATTTCTGCATCTCACACACACTCAAGCAGATACATTAACGTTGATTACAGTGGACAAGGTCAGAGAGTGGAGTGACACAGGTCGAGGACGTGGCGTCAGACCCCCCCCAGTCTGCTCACACTTTCCTCAATTAATAGGCATGGATGGACCACTGTTACACACGCATGCACGCACGCACGCACATACATACCCCCACACACACACGCACAAATGCACGTGTGTCTGTCTTAGATGGCCTTCAGGAAAGAGAGATAATTCTCCCATAGATTCATTTCCTCTACATTGTTCAGACCCAGTTGGAGAAAAAGTATACAATTGTCATACTTGAGTAAAAGTAAAGATACCTTAATAGAAAATGACTCAAGTAAAAGTGAAAGTCACCCAGTAAAATACTACTTGAATAAAAGTTAAAAGGTATTTGGTTTTAAATATACTTAAGTATCAAAAGTAAATGTTATTGGTAAAATATACTTAAGTATCAAAAGTAAAAGTGTAAATCATTTCAAATTCCTTATATTAAGCAAACCAGATGGCACAATGTTCTTGTTTTTAAGTTGATGGATAGCCAGGGGCACACTCTAACACTAAGACATAATTTACAAACAAAGCATTTCTGTTAGTGAGTCTGCCAGATCATATGCAGTAGGGATGACCAGGGATGTTCTCTTAAAGTGCGGGACTTAGAACATTTTCCTGTCCTTTTAAGCATTCAAAATGTAAAAAGTACTTTTGGGTGTCAGGGAAAAAGTATGGAGTAGAAAGTACACTATTGTCAAAAGTAAAAGTTGTAAACGTTGTCAAAAATATAAATAGTAAAGTAAAGTACAGATACACAAAAAACTACTTAAGTAGTACTTTCAAGTATTTTTACTTAAGTACTTTACACCACTGTCTAGACTATCCTGATTCAGTGATTTCCTATACATCGTCTAGGCCTCCTGAGTCAGTGATTTCCTCTACATCGCCTAGGCCTCCTGATTCAGTGATTTCCTCTACATCATCTAGGCCTCCTGATTCAGTGATTTCCTCTACATCATCTAGGCCTCCTGATTCAGTGATTTCCTATACATCATCTAGGCCTCCTGATTCAGTGATTTCCTCTACATCATCTAGGCCTCCTGATTCAGTGATTTCCTATACATCATCTAGGCCTCCT
>NW_021822820.1:33034-38034 GCF_901001165.1 Salmo trutta | reverse complement strand
CCCTTTCTCTGTGGGGGAGGGGAATAGAGGACAGGAGAGATGGAAGGAAGAAAGAGAGCGAGAGAGAGGATTCAGGGGTGGAAGGAGGGATAAAAGGAGGGTGGGGGTGGGGGTGATGAGAGAGGGGAAGGGTTGTACCCCCCATCTCTCTGGCTATGGATGAGTGTGTGTATCTGTGTGTGTGTGTTTTATTGTGTATGCCTGCAAGTGTCTTTCTGCATGAATTAATTTGTACGTATCTGCACGTGTGTGTGTGTGTGTGTGTGTGTGTGTGTGTGTACGTGTATGTGTGTTTGTGAATACAGAACCCCAAGCTCATTCCGTTCTTCAGCGGTTTCATGAAAGGCATTTAGTCAGAGACCAACCTGTTTGTGTGGGTGGGATTCGAAATGTTAGAGGTTGAAAGAGCACAGCCAGTGAGATAGTGGATGTTTCTGGTTGATGAAAGCATCATAGCAGAGGTCTGGTGTCCGCTTTGCTGGGAGGAGGAATAACAACAAGCTATGAATTGGCGCTTCATTATGTCTTTACTAAAGTCAAATATATCACATAAGCAGTGCCTGTTATTTCTCTATGCTGAAGGATCATGTTCAAGGTTTGCATATCTTTTAGTCCCAGAACATTAAACCCAGCTTTTGATCCTCATTTTACACCCACAGTTCTGCAAATACACACAATTCTTATGTTAGCCATAAAAAGCCATCATTTTGGTGGTGGAGGTATCTGAGGCTGAACTAGCCGTTGCTAATGTATTCTAGATCTTAAAAGCCGGGATGGAACATTTTGGATCTGAAGAATGACTCAGCAAAATGGATTTTTGTTTGCACTTCTATTTACAATGTGCAGGGATTCTATGTCTGAAATGCGCTGTATAAATAAAGCTTGATTTGATTTGGGATTCATTTGCACTGTACTCTAACACATTTCACGAAACGCCTTCACCCTAAATCAGACACACATGCACACCCACACGCACACACAAACACACGCACACACAAACACAAACACACACAAACACAAACACACACAAACACACAAAAACTCTGAAAGCTTCTGGGAAGAAATAATAATTTCTATTAGATTACTACTCTTAAAGTTGCACCAGAAAACACCAGAGGAAATAACCTAATGTAATAACCTGCCAATTAGAACAGTTATGTTGCAATAAGAGGCCTTCTCTGTGTTGCAGAGGAGAACATAACATTACCCGGCTCCTAATGTAAAAACCTGCCAATTAGAACAGTTATGTTGCAATAAGAGGCCTTCTCTGTGCTGCAGAGGAGAACATAACATTACCCGGCTCCTAATGTAATAACCTGCCAATTAGAACAGTTATGTTGCAATAAGAGGCCTTATCTGTGTTGCAGAGGAGAACATAACATTACCCGGCTCCTAATGTAAAAACCTGCCAATTAGAACAGTTATGTTGCAATAAGAGGCCTTCTCTGTGCTACAGAGAACACAACATTACACTGAGTTCTTAATGTCATCAGGCAAGAACACCTGCAGACACACACTCATATGTTTATCCTTTCATAAACTAAATGTGGTGATGATGACTGGTCTAGAAGTGTCTGAAAGATAGACAGAGAGAGACAGAGGGAGAGAGAGAGAGAGAGAGAGAGAGAGAGAGAGAGAAAGAGTGTGTGTGTGTGTGTGCCTAAGTGTGTGGTGAGTGTGCGTGTGTGTGGTCTGTGGTGTGCATTGCACTTCAAAGAAAGGTCAGGTTCAGACATAGAGGGCTGAAGGTTAGATCACTACTCCACACATAGAGGGCTAAAGGTTAGATCACTACTCCACACATAGAGAGCTAAAGGTTAGATCACTACTCCACACATAGAGGGCTGAAGGATAGATCACTACTCCACACATAGAGGGCTAAAGGTTAGATCACTACTCCACACATAGAGGGCTAAAGGTTAGATCACTACTCCACACATAGAGGGCTAAAGGTTAGATCACTACTCCACACATAGAGAGCTAAAGGTTAGATCACTACTCCACACAGAGGGCTAAAGGTTAGATCACTACTCCACACATAGAGGGCTAAAGGTTAGATCACTACTCCACACATAGAGAGCTAAAGGTTAGATCACTACTCCACACAGAGGGCTAAAGGTTAGATCACTACTCCACACATAGAGGGCTAAAGGTTAGATCACTACTCCACACATAGAGGGCTAAAGGTTAGATCACTACTCCACACATAGAGGGCTGAAGGTTAGATCACTACTCCACACATAGAGAGCTGAAGGTTAGATCACTACTCCACACAGAGGGCTAAAGGTTAGATCACTACTCCACACATAGAGGGCTAAAGGTTAGATCACTACTCCACACATAGAGGGCTAAAGGTTAGATCACTACTCCACACATAGAGAGCTAAAGGTTAGATCACTACTCCACACATAGAGAGCTAAAGGTTAGATCACTACTCCACACATAGAGAGCTGAAGGTTAGACCACTACTCCACACATAGAGGGCTAAAGGTTAGATCACTACTCCACACATAGAGAGCTGAAGATTAGATCACTACTCCACACATAGAGAGCTGAAGGTTAGATCACTACTCCACACATAGAGAGCTGAAGGTTAGATCACTACTCCACACATAGAGAGCTGAAGGTTAGATCACTACTCCACACATAGAGAGCTGAAGGTTAGAGCACTACTCCACACATAGAGAGCTGAAGGTTAGATCACTACTCCACACATAGAGAGCTGAAGGTTAGATCACTACTCCACACAGAACACAGAGAGGGTTGGTCTCATCAAAGCCTTCCCTGGACTGAGACTAGCAGAGGTCACTAGACCTGTGACATACATACTCACCCATGCAAACACAGACACACACACACACACTGAAATCAAAAGTCGTATTAATCAATGGCATTATAGGAAGAAGACTATAGCTCCTACTGAAGTACTGTGAAAACTCAAAAAGATGTGAATTTTGAATAAATAATCAATAAAACAAGAGAAAATGAGGAATAAAGTATACAGGTGTTCTTGATGGAAATGAAAGCTGGGAGAACAAAAGTGTTGCCTGGATTTGGACATTTTGATGATGATTTTGGACATGCATGTAAAATGCTTTCAGGAGAAAATGCGTTAAATAACGTTCAAACGTTCTTCATTAATCAGAGACAGTGGTGTTCAAGGCAGACTCTGCAATATGACATCATCATACACAACCAGACGAGGGTGTCACGATCATTTCAGGAAGGATTTCATGCAAAGACTCTTATTATGAAATCATTTTTTACGTTTACATGTTATATCTTTATAAAAGGCAATATCTTATATCTTAACTTCTATAAAGAAGGATTGAATAGAAAAAGCAAATATGTAGCTACTTGTGTATGAGATCATGTATAGGCCAAACAATGGAATCACCAAGATTTTGTTTCATTCTTTTTCATGAGCCACTGTTAAAAGCATTGCATGATGCTCCTGCTTCTATTGAAATAGCAAACACAAATGCATGGCCTCCTATGTTATTTATTTACTTTCTCCAGCATGATCAATCATTTCATTTTTACTCTTGCATCTGTCCACTCCTATCAGAGTATGAAACGTTCTATTTCAAAAGCGCTGAAATAGCTAGTGTCTGGTCTTAAAACACGGTGAAGAATCATCTTTTCACATGACTTACGTTCAGTGCTGCTGTACTGACAGTGACAGGACGTTGTTATATGTTTCTGCTTACTCATCTATTTTTCAGAGGACTGTATATAATGCTCCATTAGCTCTGGATATAGGCCCTGCCGCACCACCTGTGTGTGTGCGTGTGTGTGCGCGCGTGTGTGTATGTGTGTGTGTGCGCGTGTGGGAGAGAGAGAGCTAGAGAGATGTGACATGAGGTAATGTAGAGGGATGTTTAAGACCTGGGCTAGCAAGGGAGCTCTCCCTTAACTACATATAAAGATGGATAAAAGCTAAATGCTAAGCTAAAATCTAAGCTAAGACAATGAGACCAAAAGGGGAAGCTAAAAGCTAATTGCTATAAAACGTGGAAATCAATTAGTAAATGTGACTCAAAGTTAAAGGAAAACTCCACAAAAATATATATATTTAATATTTGTTTCATTAGTCCACTATTGATACAGTCCCAAAATGTTCTGCATGCCAGTAGTCAAGTTTTAAATGATATGGGACTTTCAAGAAGCAAAGTGTCACTTGCCACATCATGATGATGCAAAATGATGAAGATATAAAGTTCCTTGCTAAACCTGTTGAGACTTGGAAGGTACATGGAAAGCTAAACGATACGGTCACAGAGAGAAGGGGCAGAAAATAACAAAGGCTCAGTAAGCAACAGCCCTCTCACACCCACCCAGGGTCTCTCAGACATACTGTTTGCATAATAAACCAGCTCTCCAAGGGAGGGACCGGACCCCATTTGAATTGGCTCCTGAGAGGCCATTTTGAAAATGCACCAGCAAATAGAAAAGCATAAATTCTTCATTTAGACTATGCGTGTGTGTGTGTGTATCTGCGTCCGTTTGCATCCATGTGTGTGTGTGCCTGTGTGTATGTGCTAGTGCGTGCATGTGTGTATGTACTGTATGTGCATGCGTGTATGTGCATGTGCATTTGTTTGTGTGTGTCAGTGTGGGCGCGTGCGTGTGCGTGTTGTCCTCTAAATCCGCCTGTCCATTTATCAGGGGAAAAGGGCCTCCAAAGCGTCAGAGACTAATGGATGGAGGAGCCTCTCTCCCTCTTTGTCAGCATCCTCAGAAATTCATTAAAATAACGAATAGACAGTCTTTTTTCTCTCCAGCCTCATTTATTACAATGGTAATTGGTCCACCCCCATAGCAGGTTACATCTTACATCAAGACATTCTCATCCCCAACATTTATAATTCATGATATACTTTGTACCAAGCAAAGATGTTAAATATTTAGTGAATCACTGGCCTAAAGTTAATCACTCTTTGATAAATGCATGTGTTTTCTCTCTCTCTCTCTCTCTCTCTCTCTCTCTCTCTCTCTCT
>NW_021822820.1:0-30000 GCF_901001165.1 Salmo trutta | reverse complement strand
TGATTCTCTGTAGACCCTGCCATATACGTCTCGTGTCTGAGCAGTTGAATTGCGACTCCACTTTGTCCCTGTACTGGCATTTCGCTTGTTTGATTGCCTTGCGGAGGGAATATCTACACTGTTTATATTCAGCCATATTCCCAGACCTCTTCCAATGGTTAAATGCGGTGGTTTGCGTTTTCAGTTTTGAACGATCAAATAAAATCAAATGTTATTGGTCACATACACATGATTAGCAGATGTTAATGCGAGTGTAGCGAAATGCTTGTGCTTCTAGTTCCGACAGTGCAGTAATATCTAACAAGTAATCGAACAATTCCCCAACAACTACCTAATATGTGCATCATGCATACATTTGAGATATATCGCTTGTTTTTCACAAAAAATCACATAAAACATTGGACATTTCGGGCGTCATGGTCATCGTATAGCATGTCAGAGGATGATAAGAGGCGTGTTTGAGAGAGAATGACAAGATGCTGTGCAGATGTGTCTTCGTCATGAAGAAGGAATCTTCTGTAGTCATAACAGTTGGGCTAAGGAACTTCTATAGTTAATCAAGGAGTTATCCCTCAGTGTAAGCATCAGAGTTATTATCTAAGTGAGGAGGGAAAAGGGTTTAAAAAATTACAATAGTCTTAACCATAACACATTGCCCTCCCTCCCTTCTCTGCCCTCCCTCCCTCTGTCCTACCATCTCTCCCTCCATCCCTCCTTCTCTGCCTTCCCTCCCTCTGTCCTTCCATCTCTCCCTCCATCCCTCCTTCTCTGCCCGCCCTCCCTCCCTCTCTCCTTCCGTCTCTCCTTCCATCTCTCCTTCCATCTATGCCTCCACATCCATTTGTCTGTTCACCATTCTTTGTCTTAGGCCTTCCTGGAAGCAGAGGGAGAGAAAAAGGAGAGAGAGAGAGATTGAACTGAGAGAGAGAGAGAAAGGTAGAGTCCAGAGCAAACTATTATTTGGGGGATGCTTATATTTGTCCTGTTACACACAAGTGTGTAATGGAAATACTTGTATTTATTTTTGCATATCCCAACCCCCCCTGAGACACCCGCATGGAGTGGGGTCACGGCCAGGGTCCCCATTATACAGCGCCCCTGGAGCAATTGGGGTTAAGTGCCTCGCTCAAGGGCACAGCGACAGATTTGTATTTTGAAGTTGTCGGCACTGGTATTCAAACCTTTCGGATATTGGCCCGACGCTCTGACCTCGAGGCTACTTGCTGCCCCTTACTAAGTAAACACAATGTGTAGGTATTCGTCTTGTGATCCTTACATACAATACACGCACATGACGTACGTACACAGAGTAAATACTCTCTCCCCCACCTCCCTGTAGATAGTATTGTAGTGAAGTAAAAGGGAACACAAAGCACATACGGGATCCTTTTCTATAACCTATTAAGGCCCTGCTCCTTTTTCTGAAGGAATAGGAGACAGTGGGAGCCGAGCTCCACCATAAGGTGTAAGGTCACTGTATATACGTTTGTGGTTGTTTGCGTGTGTGTGTGTGTCGTATCCAGACCAGCTTTGATCATTTCCTCAAGGGCCCCATCTTTGAGCTGTAGGAACAAAGGTGAAGGTTTGACTGGAGGGTTATACACAAACACACATACATACCCACACATGCACATCCACACGCGCTAATACGCTCACACACACAGGCACACGCACGCACACACACACACACACGTTTGTTTTACTGTCCTTGTGGGGGACCAAACAATTGATTCCCATTAAAAAAACTTTACCTAACTCTAACCTTAACCCTAAACCTAAACCCGTAACCCTGATCCTAACCCTGGCCCCTAATTCCTAACCCCTAACCCTGACTCTAACCCTAACATTATTGTAACCCTAACCCTAAACCTAACCCCTAAGCCTAAAATAGCCTTTTTCCTTGTGGGGACTGGCAAAATCAAATCAAATCAAATGTAATTTGTCACATGCTTCATAAGCTACAGACTAACAGTGAAGTGCTTACGTATGTCCCCTTCCCCACAATGCAGAGAGAAAAATTACAGCGAGAAACACAATGAGGGATGATTACTTGGCTATATGGGGTACCAGTACAGAGTCAATGTGCAAGGGTACAAGGTAATTGAGGTAGATATATACATATAGGTAGCGATAAAATGACTAGCTAGGCAACACAATAAATAATAATGTGATGAGCCAAACGAGTTAGTTATGGCTTGGGGGTAGAAGCTGTTCAGGGTCCTGTGAGTTCCACACTTGGTGCATCGGAAGCAGAGAGAACAGTCTTTGACTTGGGTGGCTGGAGTCTTTGACAATATGAAATGTCCCCACTTGTTTTACTATCCTTGTGAGGACTTCTGGTCACCACAAGGATAGTAAAACAACAAATAAACACATATATACACAAACACACACACACACACACACACACACACACACACACACACACACACACACACACACACACACACACACACACACACACACACACACACACACACACACCCATATACACACACACAGATGGACCTTCAAATGAACAATGAAACACACACACACACACACACACACACAACTTCAGAAAAATATGTGTAATAGCTTTGTTCCCAAATTGGAGATTAGGCTTAACAATTAGAAAGACGAGAAATGAAATCTGGAGGTAAAATGGATCTCAGAATTCATTTCTTTCATGTTCTGATGATTTATATGACTTTGTAGATTAAAAATGATGCTTATAAGGAGCATAATGAATGCTATCTCATATAATAAACTGGGTGATTCGAGCCCTGAATGCTGATTGGCTGACAGCCATGGTATATCAGACCATATACCATTGGTATGACAAAACATTCATTTTTACTGCTCTAATTTAAAAATAATTATAGCATACAGAATTAGACATAAAATGTATTTCACAGCACAAATGCATTAGAAATACCATGTTAACCCCCTTAGGTCAATGTCTGCGGAGAGTGTTGTTTCCTTCTTGACTACACTCTGCACAGAAATCTATAATAAACTGATAGGCCACAACAATCAGCCACACACACACAGACACACAGACACACAGACACACAGACACACAGACACACAGACACACAGACACACACACACACACACACACCACACACACACACACACACACACACACACACACACACACACACACACAAAACCTTGTTAGTGTAAATAGCTCCAGGAGATAAATGAAAATTAACAGCGCTAGCTCGTTCCTGTCTCTTAGCATGGCTTTCCCCTGCAGTGTTTTAACCATCAACTCTGTAATTATTTCTCTAATGTGAGGTTCGCAGACCAAATTAGAAGCGCTACAGCTAGCCAATCTAACCTGAACTAACCTGGCTTCTCCTATCTGCTCATCTGCTTTTGTACAAATCATGCAACCTTTGAGCTCCTGTGTTAGTACCTGGGGGCGAGAGAGTGAGCACACAGACAGATGGATTGACGAGGGAAATTAAGACAGCTAGCTTTATATCCTCTACATATACTGATGGATGATGGATATATACACCCTTTAGGATGTACATCACAAATTAGGAAACAGTATAGGGAACATGTGGAGAGAGAGAGAGAGAGAGAGAGAGAGAGACAGAGAGAGAGAGAGAGAGAGAGAGAGAGATACTAAACAATTTAATTGACCTTTCAGCTTCCCTATCAAATCAAAACATTTCAAACAGACAACCTAAGAAAATTAACAACAATGACAAGTAGTTTGATGAAGAATGCAAACACCTAAGAAAGAAATTGAGAAACCTTTCCAACCAAAAACACAGAGACCCAGAAAACCTGAGTCTATGCCTTCACTATGGTGAATCACTAAAACAAAACAGAAATACACAATGGAAAAAGATTGAACAGCACGTCAGAAATCAGCTCAATGTACAGTTGAAGTCGGAACTTTAGCCAAATACATTTAAACTCAGTTTTTCACAATTCCTGACATTTAATCCAAGTAAAAATTCCCCGTCTTAAGTCAGTTAGGATCACCACTTTATTTTAAGAATGTGAAATGTCAGAATAATAGTAGAGAGAATGATTTATTTCAGCTTTTATTTCTTTCATCACATTCCCAGTGGGTCAGAAGTTTACATACACTCAATTAGTATTTGGTAGCATTGCCGTTAAATTGTTTAACCTGGGTCAAACGTTTCCGGTAGCCTTCCACAAGCTTCCCACAATAAGTTAGGTGAATTTTGGCCCATTCCTCCTGACAGAGCTGATGTAACTGAGTCAGGTTTGTTGGCCTGCTTGCTCGCACACGCTTTTTCAGTTCTGCCCACAAATGTTCTATAGGATTGAGGTCAGGGCTTTGTGATGGCCACTCCAATACCTTGACTTTGTTGTCCTTAAGCCATTTTGCCACAACTTTGGAAGTATGCTTGGGGTCATTGTCCATTTGGAAGACCCATTTGCGACCAAGCTTTAACTTCCTGACTGATGTCTTGAGATGTTGCTTCAATATATCCACATCATTTTCCACCCTCATGATGTCATCTATTTTGTGAAGTGCACCAGTCCCTCCTTCAGCAAAGCACCTCTACATTATGATACTGCCACACCCCTGTGCTTCACAGTTGGGATGGTGTTCTTCGGCATGCAAACCTCCCCCTTTTTCCTACAAACATAACGATGGTCATTATGGCCAAACAGTTATATCTTTGTTTCATCAGACCAGAGGACATTTCTCCAAAAAGTACGATCTGTGTCCCCATGTGCAGTTGCAAACCGTAGTCTGGCTTTAGTATGGCGGATTTGGAGCAGTGGCTTCTTCCTTGCTGAGCGGCCTTTCAGGTTATGTCGATATAGGTCTCGTTTAACTGTGGATGTAGATACTTTTGTACCTGTTTCCTCCAGCATCTTCACATGGTCCTTTGCTGTTGTTCTGGGATTGATTTGCACCTTTCGCACCAAAGTACGTTCATCTCTAGGAGACAGAACGCGTCTCCTTCCTGAGCGGTATGATGGCTGCGTGGTCCCATGGTGTTTGTACTTGCGTACTATTGTTTGTACAGATGAACATGGTATCTTCAAGCGTTTGGAAATTGCTCCCAAGGATGAACCAGACTTGTGGAGGTTTACAATTTGTTTTCTGAGGTCTTAGCTGATTTCTTTTGATTTTCCCATGATGTAAAGCAAAGAGGCACCGAGTTTGAAAATAGGCCTTGAAATACATCCACAGGTACACCTCCAATTGACTCAAATGATGTAAATTAACCTATCAGAAGCTTCTAAAGCCATGACATAATTTTCTGGAATTTTCCAAGCTGTTTAAAGGCACAGTCAACTTAGTGTATGTAAACTTCTGACCCACTGGAATTGCGATACAGTGAATTATTGTCATGCTCTGACCTAGGAGAGCTGTGTTTTTCTGTTTAATTAGGTCAGGGTGTGATAGATGGGTGGGCATTCTATGTTTTTGTTTTCTATGTTTTGGCCAGGTATGGTTTCCAATCAGAGGCAGCTGTCTATCGTTGTCTCTGATTGGAAGCCATACTTAGGCAGCCTGTTTTTCCTGTGTTGGTGTGGGTAGTTGTTTTCCGTTTTGTAAGTAGTACCTGACGGAACTGTTGGCTGTCATTTTGTTGTTTTCTGTTAAAGTGTCATCATTAAAGTAATTATGAGCACTCTACACGCTGCGCCTTGGTCCCCTTCATACAACCCTCGTTACAATTATAAGTGAAATAATATGTCTGCAAACAATTGTTGGAAAAATTACTTGTGTCATGCACAAAGTAGATGTCCTAACTGACTTGCCAAAACTATAGTTTGTTAACAAGAAATTTGTGGAGTGGTTGAAAAACGAGTTTTAATGACTCCACCCTAAGTGTATGTAAACTTCTGACTTCAACTGTAATTGAATCATCCATAGAATCTAACCACTTCTGGGAAAAGTGGAACACACTAAACAAACAACAACATGACGAGTTATCTATCCAAAACAGAGATGTTTGCTGACAAAATACAAACCCTCGAACCCAAAAAGGCCTGTGGTATCATACATGAAATTATGAAATATACAGACCACAAATTCCAATTGGCTATACCACTGCATTATCATTAACAGCAGATTATTACATTTCCTCAGTGAAAACAATTTACTGAGCAAATGTCAAATTGGCTTTTTCAGAATTACCGTATGACAGACAACGTATTCACCCTGCACACCCTATTTGACAAACAAACAAAACAAAACAAAAGCAAAGTCTTCTCATGTTTGTTGACTTAAAAAAAGCTTATGACTCATTTTGGCATAAAGGTCTACTATACAAATTAATGGAAAGTGGTGTTGGGGAAAAAGCATACGACATTATAAAATCCATGTACACAAACAAGTCCGTGGTTAAAATTGGCAAAAAACACACACATTTCTTTCCACAGGGTCATTGAGTGAGACAGGGATGCAGATTAAGCCACACCCTCTTCAACATATATATCAACGAATTGGTGAGGGCACTAGAACAGTCTGCAGTACCCGGCCACACCCTACTAGAACTTGAAGTCAAATATCTACTATTTGCTGATGATCTGGTGCTTCTGTCCCAAACCAAGGAAGGCCTACACCAGTAACTATATCTTCTGCACAGATTCTGTCAGACCTGGGCCCTGACAGTAAATCTCAGTAAGACAAAAATAATGGTATTCCAAAAAAGGTCTAGTTGCCAGGACCACAAATACAATTCCATCTAGACACCGTTGCCCTAGAGCACACAAAAAAACTATACATACCTCGGCCTAAACATCAGCGCCACAGGTAACTTCCACAAAGTTGTGAACGATCTGAGAGACAAGGCAAGAAGGGCCTTCTATGCCATCAAAAGGAACATAAAATTTGACATACCAATTAGGATCTGGCAAAAAATACTTGAATCAGTTATATAACGCATTGCCCTTTATGGTTGTGATGTCTGGGGCCCGCTCACCAACCAAGAAATGAGACTTACAGCAAATTGAGACTCTGCATGCAGAATTCTGCAAAAATATCCTCTGTGTACAATGTAAAACATCAAATAATGCATGCAGAGCAGAATTAGGCCAATACCCACTAATTATCAAAATCCAGAAAATAACCTTTAAATTCTACAACCACTTAAAAGGAAGCGATTCCCAAACCTTCCATAACAAAGCCATCACCTACAGAGAGATGAACCTGGAGAAGAGTCCCCTAAGCAAGCTGGTGCTGGGGCTCTGTTCACAAACACAAACAGACCCCACAGAGCCCCCAGGACAGCAAAACAATTAGACCCAACCAAATCATGAGAAAACAAAAAGATAATTACTTGACACACTGGAAATAATTAACAAAAAAACTGAGCAAACTAGAATGCTATTTGGCCCTAAACAGAGAGCACACCGTGGCAGAATACCTGTCCACTGTGACTGACCCAAAACGAAGGAAATCTTTGACTATGTGCAGCCTCAGTAAGCATAGCCTTGCTATTGAGAAAGGCTGCCAAAGGCAAAACTGCCTCTCAAGACAAGACAGGCTATGTGCACACTGCCCACAAAATGAGGTGGAAACTGAGCTGCACTTTCTAAACTCCTGCCAAATGTATGACCATATTAGAGGCACATATTTCCCTCAGATTACACAGACACACAAAGAATTCGAAAACCAATCCAATTTCGATAAACTCCTATATCTACTGGGTGAAATATCACAGTGTGCCATCACAGCAGCAAGATTTGTGACCTGTTGCTTCAAGAAAAGGGTAACCAGTGAAGGACAAACACCATTGTAAATACAACCCGTATTTATGTTTATTTATTTTCCCTTTTGTACTTTAACATGACATTTGCAATGTCTTCATTATTTTGGAGCTTTTGTGAGTAATATTTACTTTTCACTTTGTATTGTTTATTCACTTTTGTTTAACCATTTCACCTGCTTTGGCAATGTAAACATATGTTTCACATGCCAATAAAGCCCCTTGAATTTAATTGAGAGGGGAGGGGGGGTGGGGGTGTAATGCGTCTGTGTTCAGCTGGTGAGATGAGTCAGGTGCAGGACAGCAGATATGAGTAATGAAAGCAATTTTACTCAATAATATAACAATACACATCGTATAAATACAAGGCCGCAACTAAGGGCCGCAATACAGTAAACAATTACTCACAAACATACATGGGGGAACAGAGGGTTAAATAATGAACAAGTTATTGGGGAATCGAAACCAGGTGTGTAAAACAAAGACAAAACAAATGGAAAATGAAAAGTGGATCGGCGGTGGCTAGAAAGCCGGTGACGTCGACCGCCGAACGCCGCCCGAACAAGGAGAGGGACCGACTTCGGCGGAAGTCGTGACAGGGGGACTGAGGATGAGAGACAAGGCACAAGGGTAAACAATGGGATTCCCAGTCAGGTGCAAACACATCTGACCGATGGACTTTTAAATGAACAATGAAGCACATCATCCTGATGACTTCAGAATGATTTTATTCAATAGCTTTTAATAGTTTTGTTCCCAAATTAAAGGTTAGGATTAACAATCAGAAAGATCATAGGATATCTTGAGGCAAAATGGTTCTGAGAAATAATTTCACTTTCTTTCCTGTTCTCAGGATTTGTATGACTTTGTAGATTGAAATAGGCATCCCCATAATGGTTTTAAAATTATAGCATACAGCATTAAATATAACATGTATTTTACAGCTCAAATACATTAGAAATACCACGTTAATAACATACTTTGATTGCACAGTTACTTAGGGCTTTTATTCCAGATTGCTTCAATTGTGTGAGTGGCTAGTGGCAATCTATGGACATTAGCAATTTCACTTCAGCCAATCAGAATAGATTATTCAGCCAAGCAGTGGACATTGGCCTAGATTACCACTAACACACAAAATTGCCATTTAGCTCCTATAGCTACTTTTAGAAAAGAGAAGGAGAGGGACAGAGAGATAACGAGAGAGAGGGACAGAGAGAGAGAGAGAGAGAGAGGGACAGAGAGAGAACGAGAGGGATAGAGAGAGTGAGAGAGAGAGAGAGAGAGAGAGAGAGAGATGAAGAAAGAAAGAAAGAAAGAAAGAAAGAAAGAAAGAAAGAAAGAAAGAAAGAAAGAAAAAGAGAGAGAGAGAGATGGACAGAGAGAGAGTGA
This sequence comes from Salmo trutta, assembly GCF_901001165.1. Classification (NCBI taxonomy): domain Eukaryota; kingdom Metazoa; phylum Chordata; class Actinopteri; order Salmoniformes; family Salmonidae; genus Salmo; species Salmo trutta. Next base: position 20,905 of record NW_021822820.1, on the reverse strand, counting down.
GTGATAGTTTCCTGGCTGCCTGTGTGTGTTTCCATGGTGATAATAAAAGTATGTCTGACTGGGAGAGTGAAGGTGATCCCAGCCAGACCACTTGAGGAAGGAGCTAATCACAGTAAGTGTGCGTGCGTGTGTGTGTGTGTGTGTGTGTGTGTGTGTGTGTGTGTGTGTGTGTGTGTGTGTGTGTGTGTGTGTGTGTGTTGGGGTCTGGCACCATGGACCATTTGCATCGGACCACTGCTTCAGAGAAATTGCCTCTGGGTGTGGAGCACCCACAATGTTCTAGACCATTAGGTCAAATAAGTCACCACCACATCTCAGGTACAGTAGCTGACTGGCCAGCTCACACTCTGACATACTGAGGCATCCTTCCTTACCCTAGAAGGAAGGAAGGAAGGAAGGAAGGAAGGAAGGAAGGAAGGAAGGAAGGAAGGAAGGAAGGAAGGAAGGAAGGAAGGAAGGAAGGAAGGAAGGAAGGAAGGAAGAGAGAATGATGGATAAAGTGAGAGGACCACTTTTTTTGCCTGAATTAAATTTTCCTCCAGAATTAAATGGTTTGTTCATCGTGCCAGGTTCCACACACAGAACCTCTGTTTTCTTTCATTTGAATAAAGACAAAATATGTCCGGTTCATTTACTATAGCCAAATTGCCATGTACAGTTCTTGTTTGTCTGTGATCATGATCTTAGGCGTGGAACTGCAGTGTGTGGAGTCTGGTCTGTGTTACTCTGACACACTGTGACACCTTGAAACGCAGAGCCATGACACCTAGTTTAGAAACACATAATCAAACATACACACACACTGACAACCACACACACATATAGTATGCAATGTCCACTATTCAGTGTGTGTGTGTGTGTGTGTGTGTGTGTGTGTGTGTGTGTGTGTGTGGTGTGTGTGTGTGTGTGTGTGTGTGTGTGTGTGTGTGTGTGTGTGTTGTGTGTGTGTGTGTGTGTGTGTGCATGCTTCATGTATGTATTTACTTAATGTGCATGTGTGTGCTTAGATATAAGTGAACATCTCTGCATTTATTCATGTTCCAAGGCCATCACATGAGAACAAAGTATAGTGTTGCCCTCCATGGCAACATGGTCCATATCCCACAATAATTGTGGTAAGACACACTGACACTCTAGTTCCACTCTTAAATCTCTGTGGTGGGTCCATCCCTTACAGAAAAACACCTCATTATGCTAACGCTAGTTAGCATCAGCTCACAAAACTACCTCTAACTTCCTTCATACTGGACACAGAGACGTAAAAATGGTATCCCCAAGTTCATCTGACTATTGGAAAATAGCCAAAATCCCGAAGTATCGAGACTATCCTGGGACATTAAAAACTGTAATATCTAGGCCTCCTGAGTGGCACAGCGGTCTAAGGCACTGCATCGCATGTGAAACTATATTTTCATATGTACCACATTTAGAGTTCACATGTTAACACCACCTTTTCACATCTGAGAAGAAAAACATGTTTTCACCTCATGTGAATTGCAGTTGCACATGTTACATTTGCAGTTTCACAGGTAAAAACTTCCACATGTGAAAATCGGATATGCAGTGTCACATGCGAAAAACACGTGGAATTGCAAGTTCACATGTAGTGGTGAAATAGTGTTATTCTCCTCACACGTGAACAGGTGGTGTTAACATAAAATAAAATCGAAATAAAATAGTTTGTCCCTTACAAACCAAAAATGACATTTTAAGAAAATATTTACTAAATTAAGTAAAGTTTAAAAAAGTAACACAATAAAATAACAATAATGAGGCTATATACAGGGGGTACTGCTACTGAGTCATTGTGCGGGAGTACAGGTTAATCGAGGTAATTGAGGTAATTTGTACATGTCTGTAGGGGTGAAGTGACTATGCACAGATAATAAACAGCGAGTAGCAGCAGTGTAAAAACAAATGTGACCGGTCGGCTCGATTCGGTCTTATGTAGCAAAATTTGAAATTGTGTTTTTTACATTGGATAAAAGTCGGAGCTAGAAAATGGTATACCATATGTTACAGTTTAGGAGCAATGGGAAAGTAATTCTGCTTTGAATGTTGATAAACTTGTAACTTCACTTTTGAGAAAATGGTCCTTGAATGTTTTGGTACCTACTGGAAAGCTCTTCTTTGTCTACACCCATTCAGCATCGTTCACACTCTTTTAAGATTTAGCCCCACCCATCTCTTTCAGGATTCACATGTGAGGCTATGTACTAAACAACCAAAGATTTCACGACTAAAGTTTGGCTTTTACTATGGGTGTGTCCGTACATTTTATCTGGAGTGCCATAGTGTGCTCTAGGCGTAAACTCAGAGCGTTGTTAGATTGGCCGTTTGTAAATTCACAGCATTTCGCTCTCAGAACGTTCAGAGCGCACACTGGATGCTCTGGCCGAAAAGTAGGGTTGATCTGAGCGTTCTGACCTAACAACAGCAGTCAAGCACCCTAGCTAACTAGCTAACGTTGGCTAGCTTGCTAGCTACTTCCAGACACAAATGAGAGAACAGCTCAATCTGACCATTTTACTCTCCCTAGCAGAGCTGGTTAGGCAGTTTTCATGTTATCCTGAGCATTGATTGCATCTGTGCTGCTGGCAACAATTTAATTACGCTTTTTTTGCCAATGTTTACTGACACCGGCCATATTCAACGGGTGTTGAGCGTTCGTAAATTCGTCAGTTATTCTACACTCTGGCACACCCAGACGAGAGTGCTCTGAAATCGGAGTAGATAGACAGAGCGAATTTACCAGCTACATCTATCAACAGTTGTCATAGTGACATCATAAACATTCTATTGAAATAGTTACTTGCATAGTGGAGTCTTTTGTTTAGACATGTAGCTAGCTAGCTAAACAATCAACCATAATCCCAACTCATAACGTTACTACCCTGCATGAATCTGCAGGTAGCTAACCAACCAGGTTCAATGTTAGCTAGCTAACATTAGGCTAGAATTAGAAATGCAATGACTAAATTAGAAAAGTGTAGTATCCGAAAATGTAGCTAGCTAGATTATCTTACCCGTATACATGGATGAGCGCTTCTCCCTCTCTGTCACGGATGCCATGGTTACCCTTAGTTTGAAGATGTAATCCGGAGACAGGCGTTTTATACAACAGCCTTCAGCGTGTTCTCTTTTCGACTCTGTCTGCATATTTGCAATCAAACACCAGAGTTTTCTCCATCTCCTTAGTTATCAGTGGCGCTCCTGTGAAGTAGTAACACGCGCCATACGGCTGGTTTCCTGAAACGTGTCACAAATGAGATTGTGTCATCTGTGGATCTGTTGGGGCGGTATGTGAATTGGAGTGGCTCTAGGGTTTCCGGGATGATGCTGTTGATGTGAGCCATGACCAGCCTTTCAAAGCACTTCATGGCTACCAACGTGAGTGCTACGGGGCGGTAGTCATTTAGGCACGTTACCTTCGCGTTCTTGGGCACAGGGACTATGGTGGTCTGCTTGAAACATGTAGGTATTACAGACTCGGTCAGGGAGAGGATGAAAATGTCAGTGAAGACACTTGCCAGTTGGTCCACGCATGCTCAGAGTACACGTTCTGGTAATCCGTCTGGCCCCGCGGAATGTTGACCTGTTTAAAGGTCATGCTCACGTTGGCTATGGAGAGCGTGATCACACAGTCGTCCGGAACAGCTGGTGTTCTCATGCATGCTTCAGTGGTATTTCCTGCTTTAATTTTTGCTTGTAAGCAGGAATCAGGAGGATAGTATTATGGTCAGTTTTGCCAAATTGAAGGCGAGGGAGAGCTCGCCTTCCATTTGAGTAAAGGTGGTCAAGAGGTTTTTTTCTTCTGGTTGCACATGTGACATGCTGATAGAAATGAAGTAAAAGGGATTTAAGTTTGCCTGCATAAACGCCCACTAGGAGTGCCACTTCAGGATGAGCATTTTCTTGTTTTCTTATGGCCTTATACACCTCGTTGAGTGTGGTATCAGTGCCAGCATCAATTTGTGGTGGTAAATAGACAGCCCGGTATCAAACCAGGATCTGTTGTAATGCAGCTAGCACTGCGATGCAGTGCCTTAGATCGCTGTGCCACTCAGGAGGCCTAGATATTACAGTTTTTAATGTCCCAGGATAGTCTCGAATGGAGCTCATGCAGTTTATTCTCCAGTGATGCTTGTTACACAATAGAACGGATGGTAGAGGCGGGTTACCCACAAATTCTCATAAGGCACCCTGATCTGTATCTCCGTCTTTTCTTCATGCGAATGACGGGGATTTGGGCCTGGTCCAGGAGTTACAGTATGTACTTTGCGTCAGACTCATTAAAGAGTCTGACACAGCACCATTGATGCAGTAGCAATATTTCTGCATATGGAACTGCAAATTCTGTAACGCTATTCTGTAAAAAGGTGAAAACCTACCTGAGTATAATAGTTGAAGTATGTTAAAATAAATGATTTACTATTTCTGAGCCATCCGTTCGAAGTGTTACTGCTACAGGTACACGTCTCTCTTCTTCATACGATGGTGAGTGACCGTTGGAAGAAGCCCAGTGAAAAGAACAGAGAAGCTAGCGCTCTGTGCCTCCATATTTATCCTGTTTAACATGTTCAAATGTGCGCTGTCAGAGTTAATTAGTTAACACAAGTTTAAAATACACTGAAGACATTCTAAATTCACAATCTGTACAGCAATTTGATGTCAAAACAATTGACTTTGAAGTTAAAGAAAGTTTATTTACCAATTTACCTGATTTTGCTAACCATTACTTTGGACAAAATCAAGACGTCAATATTCTTGTAATGCTTTTTGTATTCAAAATCTTCAATTACATCTCAATTTCAGCAAATTAGGAATTTGCGATTAACCGTGATTTATCACAGCAAATCCTATGATAAACTCAAGTAAAAAAAAAAAGAAAAAAAGGTGAAAATGCACATGTAAAAGTGTACTGGACACGAGTCCGTAATGGTTGCTCATGGCCACAACATTTTATTTTGACGTGACATTTTTCAAGTGATTTGTTCACACGTGGTAACATGTTCTTTTCACGTGATTTGTTCACGTTGTTTTCTTGTAAGGGATGTGTGCAGTCTGTTTAAATACAAATAGTCTGAGAGTTCTGTGTTAAACAATACTGAGCAAAAATTTTAACGCAGGTCACAGTCAGACCAACTGATTTGTTGTATTCAATCTTTATTCATCACTTCATACTTATATTCATCCATCCCTTGCTTCTCTTATCCCTCACCTCCACGCATCAATTTTCCATGTCGGGCCTCCTTTGTGCCACCTAAACATACACACGTGCTCACACACACACACAAACACACACACACACACACACACACACACACACACACACACACACCACACACACACACACACACACACACACACACACACACACACACACACAGACAGACAGACAGACACAAACACAGCGTTTCTTTTCATACTGTGATTGATCAGTCCTAACCAGAACGGAGATGTACAAGTATGAGGGCACCATAAGCACCGCTACAGCACCATCAACAGTGTTTTATACTGTGCAGCCAGCGGTGTATGTGTTTGGGAGATACATATACTAACTACCTTATGGGATAGCTACCGACTCCCACTCGACACACGTTGATTTCATTCAGTCTATTTCTGTCCTCTGTCCGTTAGTTCCACAGGTGAACCCACAGAGATTTAAAAAAATATATAAAACAATTACGGGTGAGACTTCGGTGCCACGACAGAAAAACTAAAACATGTTATAGAACTGAACAGAACAAAAAAGTAGGTGAAGAAGACATCAATTTCTTCAAACTAGAAGACTGCATATAACATGCGTCAATGACCTTGTAGAAAGATACTCTACTGTAAATATCTAAAGTCTCACTTTAACAACCGAGCACAACATGGTAAAACATCAAATTTGTTGTACTGTATATCATTCACTGAAGCCAGTTGAAGCCATTTGAAGCCATTTGCACAAATATTTGAGTTTTGAGCACGTTTTTCAGATTAGGATTCAACCCTTGCAGTGTTCATTCTCTTTTGTCTCCGTCTCAAACCATCTCTAACCATCTCTAATAATCTCTAATAATCCCAAATAGCTTTTGTTTAACCCTGTTTGATTCCCCTTTTAGCTGCAATAGCCTGATGAGCTCGTTGTCTACCTCTCAAAGAGACATGTTCTCTAACGAGCCCCCGATAATGAAGCTTTGATAGGGGATTCATTACACCCTTAATTGAATGTCTAATCGCTTTTTTCTATATGCTTGTGAAATATGCTTTCCCTCCTAGTTCTTACAACACCATCTGGTGTGATTAGAAAAGAGGAGAGATAGACAGGTTAGACAGATGGAGGGAGAAAGAGACACTTAAAAAGAGAGAGAGATAGAGAGAGAGAGAGAGAGAGGAGGAAGGAAGGAAGGAAGGAAGGAAGGAAGGAAGGAAGGAAGGAAGGAAGGAAGGAAGGAAGGAAGGAAGGAAGGAAGGAAGGGAGGGTGGGTGGGTGGGTGGGTGGAGAGCGAGAGAGATAACAAATTCATGTAAAAGAGAGATAGAAAGATCTCTTCTCTATCTGATGGTTGGATGTGTGTTATCTGTTTCCTTGTTAATTGCCTGGTGTGATGAGTTTAAGCAAATACATTAGCTAATAACCCTCTCTGCCTCCCGCACACAGCATGACTGATAAAATGCAAATCAGGGAGAATCATTAAGGAGTTAACACACCCACACACACACCTCGTATAGCGGTGACTGTGTGTGACTGATGTACTATTGTAAGTGATTGTTTCTGATCTCATTAAATCTTATTGTTTTCTCTCTCAGATTTGTTTTTCTCAGAGGCCGGGGTCAGGAGTGCTGTTAATCAAGCTTACACACACACACACACACACACACACACACACACACACACACACACACACACACACACACACACACACACACACACACACACACACACACACACAGTGTTGTACAGCTGACCTGTACATACAATTCAGTCCCATTCAAAATCCTATTTACCCTACCCCCTAACCCTAAACCTAACCCTTACCATTACACTAACCCTAACCTTAACCCTAACCTTACCCCATCAACCTAACCTTAACCCTAACCCTAGCTCCTAACCCTAACTCTAAAACTAACCCTAGCTCCTAACCCTAACTCTAAAACTAACCCTAGCTCCAAACCCTAACCCTTAACGTAATTCTAACCCTAACACTAATTCTAACCTTAACCCTAAACCCCCTAGAAATACACAGTTGACCTTGTGAGGACTAACAAAATGTCCTCAGTTGGTCAAATTTTTGTTTACTATTCTTGTGGGAACTTCTGGTCCCCACAAGAATAGTTAAACACGTCCACACACACAGACACACACACATACACATTAGAAACATGTAGCCATTGCTCACCACCTCGCTCTAAGGCTATGGACATCGAAGCACAAAAACCAAGGGCACCTTGCTCCAAAGAAAATTAATGACATTTTGAGAAATTTGACCCTGAAGCACAATTCCAGTATTTCTGACCTGCGTTCCTTTATTTATGTGGCTGTTTGCAGAGTTGATATTGCTTTTAGGAGTTAAGGAGGTAATGGATTTGCCTACTGGCTAGCAATTATGACAACAGCGAACAAGGCATAATTATTATCATTATTAATATTTGTTTGTACATCTTTACAGATTCAAAACGGCATATTCAGCAACATCATTCCTCAATAAAACATCAAAGCATTTCCACCTCATTACTAGAAAATGTGCAAATTAGCCCGACCCAAAAAATGGGACATAAGAATATCAACCAACAGTACCAGTCAAAAGTTTGGACACACCTACTCATTCAAGGGTTTTTCTTTATTTTTACTATTTTCTACATTGTAGAATAATAGTGAAGACATCAAAATTATGAAATAGCAGCCAACAAGTGCTCAGCATATGTGGGAACTCCTTCAAGACTGTTGGAAAAGCATTCCAGGTGAAGCTGGTTGAGAGAATGCCAAGAGTGTGCAAAGCTGTCATAAAGGCAAAGGGTGGCTACTTTGAAGAATCTCAAATATAAAATATATTTTGATTTGCTTAACACTTTTTTGGTTACTACATGATTTCACGTGTTATTTCATAGTTTTGATGTCGTTACTATTATTATACATTGTAGAAAAAGTAAAAATAAAGAAAAACCCTTGAATGAGTAGATATGTCCACATTTTTTACTGCTGATATTGGTCACAGTCAATGTTATTGTAATTAGTCTAGTTGTATTAGCATGTATTAGCATCAGTGACAAGTGTTGTGCCGTGATAAGACAATGAGGAGACAACAAAGCGAGATGACTATGGTGTTTTCACATAGCACAGCTGTCAATAGGAACTGAAAGTGCGTGTGGGGTGTGTGTGTGTGTGTGTGTGTGTCGTCATAGACAAGATGGGACAGCTGTTATGCAAATATCTTCCCCACTGTATGAGAGAGAGAGAGAGAGAGAGAGAAAGAGAGAGAGAGAGATAGAGAGCGAGAGCGAGAGCGAGAGCGAGAGAGAGAGAGAAAGAGAAAGAGAAAGAGAAAGAGAAAGAGAAAGAGAAAGAGAAAGAGAGAGAGAGAGAGAGAGAGAGAGAGAGAGAATGGTTCCCTTAGGATAAAACGGTTTTAAGCAACACCAGCTTGATCAATACATCAATATACAACCAGGGAGGTCCGACTGCACACACACACACACACACACACACACACACACACACACACACACACACACACACACCACACACACACACACAATCTCTATTTTTCTCTCTGTGTCTCTCACACACACACACAAACAAACACACACAAACCCACAAACACACACAGACACACACAAACACACACTCCAGGGCAGCATGCCCTCAACTAATCAATTAACCCTTGATTCAGACGCCACGCGACACATTCATCAAAAGCGAATCATTAATATGAAAAATGGCCGTCTGTTCGATAAGGGAAAGGAGCTTTAGTCTTCCTGGTTTCTAATCCTAAAGACAATGGCCTAGAGGGACAGTTTAGTCTCTTCTCCACAGGCAGTTATATCATCTCCCTCCTGCTAACCCCATTCATACCCTCACACACACACACACAAACACTCGCCTCTCAAACCCACGCTTGCATCTCATGTTTCTCCAGCCTCCCTTAGATACACACACACGCCACACACACACGTATCTGCACGCTTCACACACACACACACTCCAAACACACGGCTCAAACTCCAAACGCCCCCCGAAACTCCCCCGCCACCTCCATACACTCACACACACACACACACACACACACACACACACACACACACACACACACACACACACACACACACACACACACACACCACACACACACACACACACACACACACATACACACACACACACACATACACACACACACACACACACACACACACACACGCACACACACACACACACACACAGTATCTCCGCCAGTATCTCCTGGTGTCAGCCGTTTGGCCTATGGGGCCAGGGATGTCAGCTTAGGTCTGTGAGTATTGTTAGTGTTCTACATATTGTTATTCTAATGAAACCCAGAGACAATACATCTGGACTGGACCAGTCTGGAATAGAACACCTGCAGAGTTCTGAGTTGTCAGTTCTGACGTCTGCCTTTACAGCAGGGGATAATCCGCCTGTTCTAATTCTGGAACTAGGATTCACCACGGTTACGCTTGTGTCCAGTCAGATAGCAGAGGGGGGGATGGAGGGGAGGGGGAGGGGCAGAGAGATTGACACATGAGATTTTAGTATGGAGCATCATCATTGAGACAAGCAATAGAGGCACGCTTTGGTGTGGAGATTGTACTTGATATTGATTGGCCCACAAGACCATCGGTCGTAATATGACAAGACACAGTGTAAGGACAGTGCCGTCTGTCCTATGAATGGGTATTGAAAATGGGAATCATTGTGTGTGTTTTCTCTCCTCATCCAAACAGCTGCACACAACGTGATTACGTCGATAAAGAAGTTGCGAAACAGACACAACCCTTTTTAGTCCTGGATGGGTAGGGACTGTAGCTCTTGTTCAAGATCTAGGAAGGTCATTTCTGTGGCGTATTTGTTTCTGTCACATTTGTTTGTATTGGCGGAAGTCTAACAGTCAATGAGGGAATCTAGTTGTATGAAACTTGAGTACTTCTCTATTGGTCAATATTGCTACTGTACTGGAACTGAAATGAATTATGCTCCCCACCCTTCTATTCGGCCAAGTACACATAATTCAATTGCATATCCAGCAAACACGATGCAATTACGCCGAGCCATTTAAACCAATCACGCTCATGGTTCTCACTCGTATCAGTGATATCATTTAAGACATTTCAGAAGCACTTTAGGAAATGTCTTTCAGCCAATCACAACAAACCCAGCAGGGTTATAGAACATCTCTGTCATCATTGTTATGAGCTTTGTGTTGTCAGGACCAAATATACAAGAACTAGCCAGGAGAAGAGAGGGAGGGAGGGAGGGGAGGGAGGGAGGGGAGGGAGGGAGGGAGGGAGGGAGAAGAGGAGGTGGAGAAAAAGGAGGAGGAGGAGGAGAGAGAGAGAGAGAGAGGGAGAGAGAGAGAGACCCATATAATTACAGTTGGCTTATTCATCCCCCTCCTCTCCCCTGTAACTATTCCCCAGGTCGTTGCTGTAAATGAGAATGTTTTCTCAGTCCACTTACCTGATAAAATAACGGTAAAATAAATAAATAAAATAAAAAGGCTGACTTAACAGAAACATAATTGACCTGACCCTTCAGCAATATATAACTAAAGAATAACATAACATCGGTACAGCAAAGTTGACAGGGTATAATGGATGAGAGAACAACATGTTCAGATGACCGTGGTGGGGATGTAATGATACATGATGACAGTGAGTATGGAAGCCATTGTACGTGTTCTATGAATGAAGTGGGTTTTAATCTGGACGTACAGTAGACGGCTGGATGATGAGTATGAGTATTATTAGGGTAATGATAAGTAATCCTAGTACACTGAGAAACTAACACAATGTGGATGTGAACAGGTACAGTATGCAGGACATACATTCACCATCAACTGCACATGGCATCATCATCTCACTGTAAATAGAAACCGGGTAGTTTGGATCCTGGATGCTGATTGGCTGAAATCTGTGGTACATCAGACGGTATACCATGGGTATGCCAATAAAATACTTTTTACTGTTCTAATTATGCTGGTAATAGCAATAAGGCTCCTCAGGGGTTTGTGGTATATGGCCAATATACCACGGCTAAGGGCTGTATCCACTCACTCCTCTTTGTGTCATGCAGCCATTAGCTGTGTTATATTGGCCATATACCACACACCCCTCCTCGGGCCTTATTCATTCATTGTAGTATGGTAGATTCACATCGGGGACATTTCTAATGATATTGATAATGATGATTAAAAAAAACGATTGTAAGATTCATTTCAATGACGGCATACTGGTGGTAGACTCCTATAAGGGTGAGAGGACGATAATGATGAAAACAATAATAATATGAAATGTTTGACCTTTACAAGGTCCTCTGTTCTCCTGTGAGTCACGGCAGATGTTTTATACACAGGTTGAGCTGAATACCGTGAATACACCATCCATCCATCCAGCCATATACTGTAGGTCACACACACACACACACACACACACACACACACACACACACACCACACACACACACACACACACACACACACACACACACACACACACACACACACACACACACACACACACATACACACACGCTCATGTATACTTGCATGCACAGACTCTCACACACACAGTTAGCCAAACAGTTGAGGGCATGCTGCCCTGCCCTGGAGTGTGTGTTGTCTGTGTGTGTCTGTGTGTCTGTGTCCGTGTGCGTGTCTGTCTGTGTGTGTTGGGGATGAATTAACCCTTGATTCAGACGCCACGCGACACATTCATCAAAGCGAATCATTAATATGAAAAATGGCCGTCTGTTCGATAAGGGAAAGGAGCTTTAGTCTTCCTGGTTTCTAATCCTAAAGACAATGGCCTAGAGGGACAGTTTAGTCTCTTCTCCACAGGCAGTTATATCATCTCCCTCCTGCTAACCCCATTCATACCCTCACACACACACACACAAACACTCTCATGTTTCTCCAGCCTCCCTTAGATACACACACGCTACACACAGTCCTCACACACACACGTATCTGCACGCTTCACACACATACAAACACACACACTTCAAACACACGGGGCTGAGGGACGGAAGGAGATGCGTATGTATCGAAAATAATCTGGAATGCTCTTTGGTATTTGTAATTACAGTAGCACCATGCACATTCTCAGAGATACCTTACATACTGCACACCAACTAACTCTCAGGTGGAATCCATTGTACCCGGACGCCTCCAGTGATAACATAGCAGAGAGACAAATATCTTCACATCAAAACATGCTCTAAGCGAGTGCTTTACACGCATTCTGTGATGCCCTCATTTAGAACACCTCTATATGTACACACAAACTCAATTAGACACACGCGTGCATGGATGCAATAACGCACACATGGTGACAGCAAAAACACAAGCACACAAATGATCTTTCTTTTTAAGGCAAAAAAGTAACCAACAAAGAAAAAACAACAACAAACGATTGACCCCTCGTCTCGCTTTCAACTCAGACCTCCAACATCAAACAGCTGTTGTGTTTCTACCATGCTTTACCTTCAGTTTACTTACTCCTCTTTCAGACAGATCCTTTCACTTTGTGTACCACTCAAGACATCTAGCCTTGATGAGAGAATGAATGGACTGCGGGACATTATACAGAATCCTGGTCTAATGCTGCGCTATACCTTTCAGACAGTCCGTTTGGCTACGCTACTAACTCTGAGGATGATACTATGCACCAGATACAGCAGCAACAGGATCAATTACACAGGGGCTTTTTCAGGCTCCTGTCAAATCCTTTCTGTGTTTGGAGGCTATAGTTATATGTATCATAGAGTCTGTTTCTGTGTTTGGAGGCTATAGTTATATGTATCATAGAGACTGTTTCTGTGTTTGGAGGCTATAGTTATATGTATCATAGAGACTGTTTCTGTGTTTGGAGGCTATAGTTATATGTATCATAGAGACTGTTTCTGTGTTTGGAGGCTATAGTTATATGTATCATAGAGACTGTTTCTGTGTTTGGAGGCTATAGTTATATGTGACGTTGAGACTGCTTTTTCAAAAAGGTCATCTGTACAGTCGTGAATCAGAATAGAGAGAGAGCAATGTAGATAGGAAGCTATAGTAGGAGGGAGAGAAAGATACAATGAAAGAAAGAGTGAAATAGACAGAGAGAGAAAGACAGAGAGAGTGAGATAGACAGAGAGAGAGAGACAGAGAGAGAGAGAGAGACAGAGAGAGAGAGAGAGAGAGAGAGAGAGAGAGAGAGAGAGAGAGAGAGAGAGAGAGAGAGAGAGAGAGAGACAAGTGAGAGAGAGAGAGAGACAGTGAGAAAGAGAGAGAGACAGTGAGAAAGAGAGAGAGAGACAGTGAGAGAGAGAGATACATTGAGAGAGAGAGAGAGACAGCGAGAAAGAGAGACAGTGAGAAAGAGAGAGACAGTGAGAGAGAGACAGTGAGAAAGAGAGAGAGAGAGACAGTGAGAGAAAGAGAGACAGTGAGAGACATTGAGAAAGAGAGACATTGAGAGAGAGAGAGAGAGAGAGAGAGAGAGAGAGACAGTGAGAAAGAGACAGTGAGAAAGAGTGAGAAAGTGAGACAGTGAGAGAGAGAGAGAGAGCGAGAGAGAGAGAGAGAGAGAGCGAGAGAGGTCAGTGAGAGAGAGAGAGAGAGAGAGAGAGAGAGAGAGAGAGAGAGAGAGTGAGAGAGAGAGGCAGTGAGAGAGAGAGACAGTGAGAGAGAGAGAGAGAGAGAGAGAGACAGTGAGAAAGTGAGACAGTGAGAGAGAGAGAGATAGATAGAGAGAGACAGTGAGAGAGACAGTGAGAGAGACAGTGAGAGAGACAGTGAGAGAGAGAGAGAGAGAGAGAGAGAGAGAGAGAGACAGTGAGAAAGAGAGACAGTGAGAAAGAGAGACAGTGAGAAAGAGAGACAGTGAGAAAGAGAGACAGTGAGACACAGTGAGAAAGAGAGACAGTGAGACACAGTGAGAAAGAGAGACAGTGAGAGACAGTGAGAAAGAGAGACAGTGAGACACAGTGAGAAAGAGAGACAGTGAGAAAGAGAGACAGTGAGACACAGTGAGAAAGAGAGACAGTGAGAGACCGTGAGAAAGAGAGACAGTGAGACACAGTGAGAAAGAGAGACAGTGAGAGACAGTGAGAAAGAGAGACAGTGAGACACAGTGAGAAAGAGAGACAGTGAAAGACAGTGAGAAAGAGAGACAGTGAGACACAGTGAGAAAGAGAGACAGTGAGAGACAGTGAGAAAGAGAGACAGTGAGAAAGAGAGACAGTGAGAGAGACAGTGAGACACAGTGAGAAAGAGAGACAGTGAGAGACATTGAGAAAGAGAGACAGTGAGACACAGTGAGAAAGAGAGACAGTGAGAGACCGTGAGAAAGAGAGACAGTGAGAGACAGTGAGAAAGAGAGACAGTGAGAGACAGTGAGAAAGAGAGACAGTGAGAAAGAGAGACAGTGAAAGACAGTGAGAGAGACAGTGAGACACAGTGAGAAAGAGAGACAGTGAGAAAGAGAGACAGTGAGAGAGACAGTAAGACACAGTGAGAGACAGTGAGAAAGAGAGACAGTGAGACACAGTGAGAAAGAGAGATAGTGAGAGACAGTGAGAAAGAGAGACGGTGAGAAAGAGAGACAGTGAGAAAGAGAGACAGTGAGAAAGAGAGACAGTGAGAAAGAGAGACAGTGAGAGACAGTGAGAAAGAGAGACAGTGAGAAAGAGAGATAGTGAGAGACAGCGAGAAAGAGAGACCGTGAGAAAGAGAGACAGTGAGAGACAGTGAGAAAGAGAGACAGTGAGAGACAGCGAGAAAGAGAGACGGTGAGAAAGAGAGACAGTGAGAGACCGTGAGAAAGAGAGACAGTGAGAGACCGTGAGAAAGAGAGACAGTGAGAGACAGTGAGAAAGAGAGACAGTGAGAGACAGCGAGAAAGAGAGACAGTGAGAGACGGTGAGAAAGAGAGACAGTGAGAAAGAGAGACAGTGAGAAAGAGAGATAGTGAGAGACGGTGAGAAAGAGAGACAGTGAGAAAGAGAGACAGTGAGAGACAGTGAGAAAGAGAGACAGTGAGAAAGAGAGATAGTGAGAGACAGTGAGAAAGAGAGACAATGAGAGACAGCGAGAAAGAGAGACGGTGAGAAAGAGAGACAGTGAGAGACGGTGAGAAAGAGAGACAGTGAGAAAGAGAGATAGTGAGAGACAGTGAGAAAGAGAGACAGTGAGAGACAGCGAGAAAGAGAGACGGTGAGAAAGAGAGACAGTGAGAGACAGTGAGAAAGAGAGATAGTGAGAGACAGTGAGAAAGAGAGACAGTGAGAGACGGTGAGAAAGAGAGACAGTGAGAAAGAGAGACAGTGAGAGACAGTGAGAAAGAGAGATAGTGAGAGACAGTGAGAAAGAGAGACAGTGAGAGACAGTGAGAAAGAGAGATAGTGAGAGACAGTGAGAAAGAGAGACGGTGAGAAAGAGAGACAGTGAGAGACAGTGAGAAAGAGAGACAGTGAGAAAGAGAGACAGTGAGAGACAGTGAGAAAGAGAGACAGTGAGAGACAGTGAGAAAGAGAGATAGTGAGAGACAGTGAGAAAGAGAGACGGTGAGAAAGAGAGACAGTGAGAAAGAGAGACAGTGAGAGACAGTGAGAAAGAGAGACAGTGAGACACAGTGAGAAAGAGAGACAGTGAGAGACAGTGAGAAAGAGAGACGGTGAGAAAGAGAGACAGTGAGAGACAGTGAGAAAGAGAGACAGTGAGACACAGTGAGAAAGAGAGACAGTGAGACACAGTGAGAAAGAGAGACAGTGAGACACAGTGAGAAAGAGAGACAGTGAGAGACAGTGAGAAAGAGAGACAGTGAGAGACAGCGAGAAAGAGAGACAGTGAGACACAGTGAGAAAGAGAGACAGTGAGAAAGAGAGATTGTGAGAGACAGTGAGAAAGAGAGACAGTGAGAAAGAGAGACGGTGAGAAAGAGAGACAGTGAGAAAGAGAGACGGTGAGAAAGAGAGACAGTGAGAAAGAGAGACAGTGAGAGACAGTGAGAAAGAGAGACAGTGAGACACAGTGAGAAAGAGAGACAGTGAGACACAGTGAGAAAGAGAGACAGTGAGACACAGTGAGAAAGAGAGACAGTGAGACACAGTGAAAAAGAGAGACAGTGAGAGACAGTGAGAAAGAGAGACAGTGAGAGACAGCGAGAAAGAGAGACAGTGAGAAAGAGAGACAGTGAGAGACAGTGAGAAAGAGAGATAGTGAGAGACAGTGAGAAAGAGAGACAGTGAGAGACAGTGAGAAAGAGAGACAGTGAGAGACGGTGAGAAAGAGAGACAGTGAGAAAGAGAGACAGTGAGACACAGTGAGAAAGAGAGATAGTGAGAGACAGTGAGAACGAGAGAGTGAGAGAGAGAGAGAGAAAGAGAGATAGTGAGAGACAGTGAAAGACAGTGAGAACGAGAGAGTGAGAGAGAGAGAGAGAAAGAGAGATAGTGAGAGACAGTGAAAGACAGTGAGAACGAGAGAGTGAGAGAGAGAGAGAGAAAGAGAGATAGTGAGAGACAGTGAGAAAGAGAGACGGTGAGAAAGAGAGACAGTGAGAAAGAGAGACAGTGAGAAAGAGAGATAGTGAGAAAGAGAGATAGTGAGAGACAGTGAGAAAGAGAGACGGTGAGAAAGAGAGACAGTGAGAAAGAGAGACGGTGAGAAAGAGAGACAGTGAGAGACAGTGAGAAAGAGAGACAGTGAGAGACAGTGAGAAAGAGAGACAGTGAGAGACAGTGAGAAAGAGAGACAGTGAGAAAGAGAGATAGTGAGAAAGAGAGATAGTGAGAGACAGTGAGAAAGAGAGACGGTGAGAAAGAGAGACAGTGAGAAAGAGAGACGGTGAGAAAGAGAGACAGTGAGAGACAGTGAGAAAGAGAGACAGTGAGAGACAGCGAGAAAGAGAGATAGTGAGAGACAGTGAGAAAGAGAGACGGTGAGAAAGAGAGACAGTGAGAAAGAGAGACAGTGAGAAAGAGAGAGAGTGAGAGACAGTGAGAAAGAGAGACGGTTAGAAAGAGAGACGGTGAGAAAGAGAGACAGTGAGAAAGAGAGATAGTGAGAAAGAGAGACAGTGAGAAAGAGAGACAGTGAGAAAGAGAGACGGTGAGAAAGAGAGACGGTGAGAAAGAGAGACAGTGAGAAAGAGAGACAGTGAGAAAGAGAGACGGTGAGAAAGAGAGACAGTGAGAAAGAGAGACGGTGAGAAAGAGAGACAGTGAGAAAGAGAGACGGTGTGAAAGAGAGACAGTGAGAAAGAGAGACGGTGAGAAAGAGAGACAGTGAGAAAGAGAGACAGTGAGAGACAGTGAGAAAGAGAGACAGTGAGAGACAGTGAGAGACAGTGAGAGACAGTGAAAGACAGTGAGAAAGAGAGATAGTGAGAGAGGCAAAAAGAGCCACATAAAGTACAGTGAAATGCCTTTATTGCAAACTCCCCAAAAAACTCAAAACCCAACAGTGCAATAATCAATGACAATGTATTAATAGAAAAAACACAGGAGAAACAAGAATAGGAAATATGAAATACACAATATCACCTCATCCATTATACATCCATCCACAGAATAGAACCTATAAATCACTTGCATTGACTCTTCTCTCTTCCCGTATTGCCCTACACAGATCCCAATGTTTGTTTACTATTACAGAAAAACAGTCAGGTGTTCGATAGCGGTCTTCGTCTACATTTCTACAATGAAAGTATCAGATGGATAACAAGAGTGGCGACGGCCCGTCAATACTGCTATGAGAGAAATCCAATCATCTGCACTGGTAAAAGCTGTCCTGGCTATAGGGACAGAACTCACAGAAAGAGACACACACACTGTATACAGGGAGGATACAGGGTCTGTCAACAGATGCTTTCAATCAAACCAGGTCTGCTCTGCATTATCACTGATGAACCCATCAAAGAGAAAAGAAAGGAGAGGGGGGGAGAGACATCCCAGCTTCAAGTGATGTCAGAGTACACGGGCTATACTCCCGAGTCCCTGAGAACCAGGGCTATCGCTGAACACAAGCCATTTCCATCTACGGTGCCCACAGATCCATTTATCAGCAAAGATTTCTTCACATCCAATAGGTTAGGAAAAATATTCTCAACCTGTCCACACACACACTCAAAAACATACACATGCATACACCCACGCATTCACCCACGCACACACACATACCCGGCCCAGGGCTTTTAGTGTGTGCTAAGGTTCATGTTAGGGTCAGTAGTAAATTGGCAGAGGGCAGGAGGCCTCACAGCTAAGGTTATGGAGGAAAATTCATTAGGCTTCTACAGCACGGTGATGTCAACAGATTACTGATGCCTTTTCACATGCTCAGACAATAGAAAGGTGACGAAATATTGCACACAATTACAGTGGAACAGATAATGCATTTACACATGCTTAGATGCAGCAATAGTTATATTTTCAGATTGAGAAGCACAAATAGTGGAAAAGATAAGAACACATTTGAATCAACACACCTTGTACCAATTTCAAATGATTACCCCTCACTAGTTGCTTTGTTTCAACTTAAATCCACTCCCTCTGATCAGGCGGTCCCCGAACATGGCTGAGATGCTGTGACTGAGATGGGGGAGAACAGTTGTGATCTGAGAGCCCAGGGCAGAGCAGCCACATGTCATACCACGCCGAGTCGGTTCTGTCTGTCTGTCAAACATACACCACGCGGGTGCCTTTAACAACCAATTAGACTCATTACCACATGATTAGAGACAAGGGAGCCTGGGGGAGACGTATGCTGCTTGTTGAAGAATAGAGAGAGAAAGAGGGCTTTACCACTTGGCAAGTCACCAGTGAGTGAGACAAGAGAGGATGGGTGAGGAGAGAGACTGAGGGAATCATGGTAGAGAGGGTGAGAGAAAAAAGACTGGGTGAAAATTACAAAACATGTTGAGTCATGTCCCATGGTGTTTTTCACTCCTTTTCTCTACATGCACACCTCTCTTTTAGTCCCACTTCTCTCTTTCTTTCTTTCTCTCTTTCTTTCTTTCTTTCTTTCTTTCTTTCTTTCTTTCTTTCTTTCTTTCTTTCTTTCTTTCCATCATACATCTCTCTCTTCCCCCCTGGTATCCTCTCACAACAACAAAACACACTTTTGTTTGTCTCATATCGACTTGTTTGTGACAAAGATATTATCACTTTGATGAAGATAATTATTTCCGGCCTAGAGGAATGTGTTATGGTCAAAACACATATCTGCATATTAGATGGCCTGGCTTAGGGATTATAGACTAATGATAATTCTACATATGGTCGACTGGATAAAGCAGCTTTAGTAGAGAGATCGTGAACCCAATCTGAATGAGATTATCCCCAGCAGAAATGCTAACAATTTTGGATGCTCTACAGACCATAAGTAATATTTCAACTAACTCTCTACTAAACCTATCCCTAGCCCTAACCCTAACCTTAACCTTTACCCTAGCCCTAACCGTAACCGTAACCCTAACCCTAAACCTTAATCTAACTTTAACTGTAACCTTAGCAAGCAGTTGCTTATCAACAGATAGTTTGTTGATAGTATGATGATCTGTAAAGCATCTTCAATCTCTACAGGATCGGTGGGTCCCCTGCGGGACGGTTGAGCTAACATAGGTTTGTGCGATTAGCATGAGGTTGTAAGTAACAAGAAAATTTCCCAGGACATAGACATATCTGATATTGGCAGAAAACTTAAATTCTTGTTAATCTAACTGCACTGTCCAATTTACAGTAGCTATTACAGTGAAAGAATACCATGTTATTGTTTGAGGAGAGTGCACAGTTATGAACTTGAAAATGTATTAATAAACCAATTTGACACATTTGGGCAGTCTTTATACATAATTTTGAACAGAAATGCAATGGTTTATTGGATCAGTTTAAAACGTTGCACATACAATGCTGCCATCTAGTGGCCAAAATCTAAATTGTGCCTGGGCTGGAATAATACATTATGGCCTTTCTCTTGCATTTAAAAAATGATGGTACAAAAACAAATGCAAAAAAACGCAAGTTAGTTTCTTTATGTTATCCTTTACCAGATCTAATGTGTTATATTCTCCTACATTCCTTTCACATTTCCACAAACATCAAAGTGTTTCCTTTCAAATGGTACCAAGAATATGCATATCCTTGCTTCAGGTCCTGAGCTACAGGCAGTTAGATTTGGGTATGTCATTTTAGGTGGAAATGGAAAAAAAGGGTCTGATACTTAAGGTGGACTATACAGACTATCCAAATAAAGTGTGACCGGAGAAATGAATACTACATGTAAATGCTGGATGACCAAGGCCAATGGTGGCTGGCTGCAACAGACTGAAACGTCCCAACATGATGTATTACTGTAAGGGTGTGTGTGTGTGAGCCAGAGAGCATTGATGTATTTGTGTGTGTCGGGGAGGGGGGGGTGGGGGGGTTCTGGCAACATGCACGTGCATACTTACCCACACACATACACACATACACAAAGACAGCTTACACAGAAAATGTCATATATTTCTCTCCCAAATTTTGGGGGTGACAGCTCAACCAAATCCCAGTTTAGCCTGTGTATGACAATATGAAGCATGGGTTCACACACAGTGAGAGGCGCAGGAGAAGTGGAGAACGGGTGAATTCACCCAGCACTAATCCGACAGTTATTAAGTTGGCTTCCATGAAAATGAACACACCGCAGAGTAAAGTGAATACACTTCC
>NW_021822819.1:87116-125719 GCF_901001165.1 Salmo trutta | reverse complement strand
GAGAGAGAGAGAGAGAGAGAGGAGAGAGAGAGAGAGAGAGAGAGAGGAGAGAGAGTGGGATACAGAAGTTGAAGCATAGGATTTGTGACAGAGTGACGGAGACAGAGTGACGGAGACAGAGTGACGGAGACAGAGGGACAGAGACAGAGGGACAGAGACAGAGGGACAGAGACAGAGGGACAGTGACACAGAGACAGAGAGAAAGAGAAAGAGACAGAGAGAGAGACAGGACAAAACCCAACAAAATCAGGAGAAAACAAAAAGATAATTACTTGACACATTGGAAAGAATTTACAAAAAAACATAGCAAGCTAGAATGCTATTTGGCCCTAAACAGAGAGTACACAGTGGCAGAATACCTGACCACTGTGACTGACCCAAAATTAAGGAAAGCTTTGACTATGTACAGACTCAGTGAGCATAGCCTTGCTATTGAGAAAGGCTGCTGAAGAGAGACCTGGCTCTCAAGAGAATACAGGCTATGTGCACACTGCACACAAAATGAGGTGGAAACTGAGCTGCACTTCCTAACCTCCTGCCAAATGTATGACAATATTAGAGACACATATTTCCCCCACAAAGAATTTGAAAACAAATCCAATTTTGATAAACTCCCATCACAGCAGCAAGATTTGTGACCTGTAAACACAAGAAAAGGGCAACCAGTGAAGAACAAAAATACAACTTATATTTATGTTTATTTATTTTCCCTTTTGTATTTTAACTATTTGCACTTCATTACAACACTGTATATAGACATACTATGACATTTGAGATGCCTTTATTATTTTGGAATTTTTGTGAGTGTAATATTTACTGTTTATTTTTTATTGTTTATTTCATGTTTTTTTTTTTATCTATTTCACTTGCTTGGCAATGTATGTATGCCAATAAAGCCCCTTAAATCTAATTTGAAAAAATTAAGAGAGAGAAACAAGAGAGAGAGAAACAAGAGAGAAACAAGAGAGAGAGAAACAAGAGAGAAACAAGAGAGAAACAAGAGAGAGAGAAACAAGCGAGAAACAAGAGAGAAACAGAGTGAGAGAGTAAGCACAGTCTGGCTATAGAGACCGGTCGTCACAGACAAACCTGGCTGCCCAGAGAGCACAGTCTGGCTATAGAGACCGGTCGTCACAGACAAACCTGGCTGCCCAGAGAGGACAGTCTGGCTATAGAGACCGGTCGTCACAGACAAACCTGGCTGCCCAGAGAGCACAGTCTGGCTATAGAGACCGGTCGTCACAGACAAACCTGGCTGCCCAGAGAGGACAGTCTGGCTATAGAGACCGGTCGTCACAGACAAACCTGGCTGCCCAGAGAGGACAGTCTGGCTATAGAGACCGGTCGTCACAGACAAACCTGGCTGCCCAGAGAGCACAGTCTGGCTATAGAGACCGGTCGTCACAGACAAACCTGGCTGCCCAGAGAGGACAGTCTGGCTATAGAGACCGGTCGTCACAGACAAACCTGGCTGCCCAGAGACAGAGCTGCATTTCCTATTACACTGTGACAAATACTCAGACCTAAGAGAATATTTCTTTCCCAAAATTATAATTCAATACAAAGAATTTGAAACTATAAAAGATGAAGAAAAATCCTCATATTTATTGGGTGAAAAGCCAAAATGTGCAGCTTCGACAGCCAAATATGTGTCCTCCTGCCACAAGCTGAGGGACAGCCAGTGAAAAGTGCAATGTAATGTGGATAATATTTCCCATGTAGTTTTGTTTTGTCTTTCATACCAGGTCATGTGTCTTCTCAGTCATGTTGACACTGGTCTACTACCGTTGTTTTAATGTATTGTTGTTCTGATTTAATATTGTTGCTGTAGTTGGTTTTAATGGTAATCCCATGTCCACTGCTATTATTATTACTGCTGTTGGTCCCACCATTTATTTATATATAAATATATATATATTTTATACAAATATATATAAATATATATATTTTATTTTTCTATATGTATAATTTGACAATGTGAGTAATAATGAACTTGCCATGTCAATAAAGTCAAATGAATTGAAACAAGAGAGAGAAAGAAACCAGAGAGAAAAACAAGAGCAAAACAAGAGAGAGAAAAACAAGAGAGCAACAGTAGAGAGAGAAACAAGAGCAAAACAAGAGAGAGAAAAACATGAGAAAAACAAGAGAGAAACAAGAGAAACAAGAGAGAAACAAGAGAGAAACAAGAGAAACAAGAGAGAAACAAGAGAAACAATAGAGAGAAAAACAAGAGAGAGAAAACAAGAGAGCAACAGTAGAGAGAGAAACAAGAACAAAACAAGAGAGAGAAAAACATGAGAGAAACAAGAGAAACAAGAGAAAAACAAGAGAGAAACAAGAGAAACAAGAGAGAAACAAGAGAGAAACAACAGAAACAAGAGAAACAAGAGAGAAACAAGAGAGAAACAAGAGAAACAATAGAGAGAAAAACAAGAGAAAAACAAGAGAGAGAAACAAGAGAGAAACAAGAGAAACAATAGAGAGAAACAAGAGAGAAACAATAGAGAGAAACAAGAGAGAAACAAGAGAAACAATAGAGAGAAACAAGAGAGAAACAAGAGAGAGAAACAAGAGAGAGAAACAAGAGAGAAACAAGAGAGAAACAAGAGAGAAACAAGAGAGAGAAACAAGAGAGAAACAAGAGAAACAAGAGAGAAACAAGAGAAACAAGAGAAACAAGAGAAACAAGAGAGAGAAACAAGAGAAACAAGAGAGAGAAACAAGAGAAACAAGAGAGAGAAAAACAAGAGAAAAACAAGAGAGAGAAACAAGAGAAACAAGAGAGAAACAAGAGAGAAACAAGAGAAACAAGAGAGAGAGAGAAGAGTCATAGATAATCTGAGATCATGACAGAAGAGTGTTATTTGATTAGTTGATGTCTCACAACTGGATAATATTATGTCTTTACATGGGAGGTGAAAGAGCGTATTAGGTTAGGTTTAGAGGTTGGGGGTTAGGGGCTAGGAGTTAGGTTAAGGGTTAGGTTTAGGGGTTAGGTTAAGGGTTAGGTTTAGGGGTTAGGTTAAGGGTTAGGTTTAGGGGTTATGGGTTAGGGGCTAGGTTAAGGGTTAGAGGTTAGGGGTTAGGTTAAGGGTTAGTGGTTAGGGGTTAGGTTAAGGGTTAGAGGTTAGGGGTTCGGTTAAGGGTTAGGGGTTAGGTTAAGGGTTAGGTTTAGAGTTTAGGGGTTAGGGGCTAGGGGTTAGGTTAAGGGTTAGAGGTTATGGGTTAGGGGCTAGTTGTTAGAGGTTAAGGGTTAGAGGTTAGGTGTTAGGTTAAGGGTTAGGGGTTAGGGGTTAGGGGTTAGAGGTTAGGGGTTAGGGGTTAGGTTAAGGGTTAGGTTTAGAGGTTAGGGGTTAGGGGTTAGGTTAAGGGTTAGAGGTTAGGGGTTAGGGGTTAGGTTAAGGGTTAGAGGTTAGGGGTTAGGGCTTAGGGGTTAGGGGTTAGGGGTTAGGTTAAGGGTGGGTTAGGGGTTAGGGGTAGTGTTAGGTGTTAGGGAAAATAGGATTTTGAATATTAATAATGTGTTTACTCCCCACAAGGATTTTGTGTGTGTGTGTGTGTGTGTGTGTGTGTGTGTGTGTGTGTGTGTGTGTGTGTGTGTGTGTGTGCGTGTGTGTGTGTGTGTGTGTGTGTGTGTGTGGTTAACGTAGTGAAGCCACATGGGACCTGTAGTGTGCAGAGTCAGCAGTCTGTCAAGTAATGAGGGAGAAAACCAATACCAGACTATAGCTCAAACCTTTCTCTTATCACACTCTTTCTTTCTTCACAGTCACTCCATCTCTCCACTATTTCTTTCTCTTCCTCTCCCATATGGTCTCACCTTGTCTCTCCCTTTCCACACTCTCTACCTTTAAACCTTTCTCCATTTCCTCTCCTTCTCCCCTCTCTCTCTCTCTCTCTCTCTCTCTCCGCAAATTTTTATGCCTCGTTCGCTATGTTTCTCCATCCATCTCTCTATCTCTTCAGTAGGCTATGCGCTGAGCTGGGGTGAATATGACCCTGGTGATGTTTGCTGGCTAAGCTAGAGTAACCTTGTCTGAGGAGGAATCACTGCCCTGCCAGAAAAAAAAGCCTTGGCATAAAGGAGGAGAGAAAATGAAGTGTCATTATGTTCTTTAGAGGTCGGGGAAAGACGTTAGAGGGAGGGAGGGAGGGAGGGAGGGAAGGAGAGAGAGAGAGAGAGAGAGAGAGAGAGGGAGGGGCGGAGAGAGAAAGGGAGGGGCCGGAGAGAGAGAGGGAGGGAGGCAGAGAGAGAGGGAGGAGAGGGAGGGAGGGGCAGAGAGAGAGAGGGAGGAGCAGAGAGAGAGGGAGGGAGGCAGAGAGAGAGGGAGGGAAGGGCAGAGAGAGGATATGGGGAGAGGGAGGGAGGGAGACAGAGAGGCAGAGACAGAGGCAGAGAGAAAGAGGCAGAGAGAGAGGGAGGGAGGGGCAGAGAGAGAGGGTGGGAGGGGCAGAGAGAGAGCGAGGGAGGGGCAGAGAGAGAGCGAGGGAGGGGCAGAGAGAGAGCAAGAGAGGGGAAGAGAGAGAGCAAGGGAGGGGAAGAGAGAGAGGGAGGGAGGGGCAGAGAGAGAGGGAGGGAGGGGCAGAGAGAGGATATAGGGAGAGGGGAGATGAGAAAAGTGAAGAAAGCAGAGGATTGTTGTAGTGAGGACAGGGGGAGAGAGAAGGTAGGGGTAAACTCTCAGAGGTTGCAACGAGGTCTGCCCCGAGAGAACCCACACTAAGAGAACATACACCCAGACCACAGCATGACCAGCCACACCCCCAAGCACCTGAGACCCCGTCAAGCAAACCCTGGCCACACCCTATATAGGCCCCCCAGATAAGGCCTATGTATTAGACACTATGGAACAGAAAGCTTTTACTATCTCATCCTAGAATATACCTTCTCTGAGGTCATCTGCATTTTGGCCTAAAGAGCAGGAACCCAGACTTCATCAAAGAAATCAGAAATACAGACATTGTCATCCTACAAGAAACATGGTATAGAGGAGATGGACCCACTGGTTGCCCTCTAGGTTACAGAGAGCTGGTAGTCCCATCCACCAAACTACCAGGTGTGAAACAGGGAGGGACTCAGAGGGTATGCTAATTTGGTATAGATCAGACCCAACTCACTCCATTAAATTAGTCAAAACAGGAACATTTTACATCTGGCTAGAAATTAATAAGAACATGAGAAAAACAGAGAAAAATGTCGTCCTGTGTGCTACCTATATCCCCCCCACTAGAATCCCCATACTTTAATGAAGACAGCTTCTCCATCCTAGAGGGGGAGATCAACCATTTCCAGGCCCAGGGACATGTACTAGTCTGTGGTGACCTAAATGCCAGAACCGGACAAGAACCCGACACCCTCAGCACACAGGGGAACAAACACCAACCTGGAGGTGACAGCATTCCCTACCAAATATACCCCCCCTAGACACAACTATGACAAATCAACCAACAACAATGGGTCAGAACTCCTGCAGCTCTGTCGCATGCTGGGTATGTACATAGTCAGTGGTAGGCTTCGAGGGGACTCCTACGATAGCTATACCTATACTCTATACGATAGCTATACCTATACTCTTGGCAGTAGTACTGTAGACTACTTTATCACCAACCTCAACCCAGAGTCTCTCAGAGCGTTCACAGTCAGTCCACTGACAGAGCAATACTCAATCATGAGGCATCAAAGCCAAAGGAACTGAGTAACATTAAGAAATGCTATAGATGGAAGGAAAGTAGTGTAGAAACCTACCAAAAAACAATTAGGCAACAACAAATTCAATCCCTTTTATAAAACTTCCTGGACAAAACATGTCACTGTAATAGTGAAGGTGTAAACTCGGCAGTATATTTCACCTTTCAGCCTGTCAAATAAAAAAATGTAAAGCGGACAACATAACAAAATGAACAACAATGACAAATGGTTTGATAAAGAATACGAAATCCTAAGAAAGAAACTGAGAAACCTGTTCAACCAAAAACATAAGAGACCCGGGAAAACCTGAGTCTACGTCTTCACTATGGTGAAGAATCATTAAAACAATACAGAAATACACTACGGAGAAAGAAGGAACAGCACGTCAGAAATCAGCTCAATGTAATTGAAGAATCCATAGAATCTAATCACTTCTGGGAACATTGGAAAACACTAAACAAACAGCACGGAAAGTTATCTATCCAAAATGGAGATGTACGGATAAACCACTTCTCCAATCTATTTGGCTCTATAACAAAGAACAAACAGCAAAAACATATACATGATCAAATACAAATCTTAGAATCAACTATAAAAGACTACCAGAACCAACCAATTACCTTGAATGAACTACAGGACAAAATATAAACCCTCCAACCCAAAAAGGCCTGTGGGGTTGATTGTATCCTAAATGAAATTATAAAATATTTAGACCACAAATTCCAATTGGCTATACTAAAACTCTTTAACATCATCCTTAGCTCTGGCATCTTCCCCAATATTTGGAACCAAGGATGATCACCAATATCTAAGGTGGGATATGCGTCAACAGCAACCTTGGGAAAATCCTCTGCATTATCATTGACAACAGACTCCTAGTTCTCCTCAGTGAAAACAATGTACTGAGCAAATCTCAAATTGTCTTTTTACCAAATTATTGTGTGACAGACCACGTATTCACCGTGCACACCCTAACTGACAAACAAACAAACCAAAACAAAGGCAAAGTCTTCTCATGTTTTGTTGACTTCAAAAAAGCTTTTGACTCAATTTTACATGAGGTTCTGGTATACAAATTGATTGATAGAAGCGGTGTTGGGGGAAAAACACAAGACATTATGAAATCCATGTACACAAACAACAAGTGTGCTGTTAAAATTGACAAAAATTAGACACATTTCTTTCCACAGGGCCATAGGGCGAGACAGGGATGCAGCTTAAGCCCCACCCTCTTCAACATATATATCAACAAATTGGTGAACACCCGACTAGAAAACCTACTAGAAACAGAAGTCAAATGTCTACGGTTTGCTGAAGATCTGGTGCTTCTGTCACCAAGCAAGGAGGGTCTACAGCAGCACCTAGATCTTCTGCACAGATTCTGCCAGACCTGGGCCCCGGCAGTAAATCTCAGTAAGACCAAAATAATGGTGTTCCAAAAAAGGTTCAGTTGCCAGGACCACAAATGACACCTATCTCGGCCTAATCATCCTCACCACAGGTAACTTCCACAAAGCTGTGAACGATCTGAGAGACAAGGCAAGAAGGGCATTCTACCCCATCAAAAGGAACATAAAATTCAACATGCCATTTAGGATCTGGCAAAAAAATACGTGAATCAGTTATAGAACTGAGCAAGAATTCACAAAATGGCACAAACATCAAATTGAGACTCTGCATGCAGAATTCTGCAAAAATATCCTCAGTTTATAACATAAAACACCAAACAATGCATTCCGAGCAGAGTAAGGCCGATATTCGCTAATTATGAAAATTCAGAAAAGAGCCGTTAAATTTTACAACCATCTAAAAGGAAGCAATTACCAAACCTTCCATAACAAAGCTATCTCTCTCTCACCTACAGAGAGATGAACCTGGAGAAGAGCCCCCTAAGCAAGCTGGTCTTGGGGCTTTGTTCACAAACACAAACAAACCCCAATGAGCCCCAGGAGAGGAACACAATTAGACCCAACCAAATCATGAGAAAACAAAAAGATAATTACTTGACACAATGGAAAGAATTTCCCCCCCAAAAACGGAGCAAACTAGAATGCTCTTTGGCCCTAAACAGAGAATACACAGTGGCAGAATAACAGACCACTGTGACTGATCCAAAATTAAGGAAATCTTTGACTATGTACAGACTCAGTGAGCATAGCTTTGCAAAAGTATTCACCCCCTTTGGCGTTTTTCCTATTTTGTTGCATTACAACCTGTCATTTAAATACATTTTTATTGGGATTTCATTTAATGGACAAACACAAAATAGTCAAAATTGTTGAAGTGAAAAAAATTACTTGTTTCAAAAAAATTCTAAAAAATAAAAACTGGAAAGTGGTGCGTGCATATGTATTCACCCCCTTTGCTTTGAAGCCCCTAAATAAGATCTGGTGCAACCAATTTCCTTCAGATGTCACAAAATTAGTTAAATAAAGTCCACCTGTGTGCAATCTAAGTGTCACATGATCTCAGTATATATACACCTGTTCTGAAAGGCCCCAGAGTCTGCAACACCACTAAGCAAGGGGCACCACCAAGCAAGTGGCATCATGAAGACCAAGGAGCTCTCCAAACAGGTCAGAGACAAAGTTGTGGAGAAGTACAGATCAGGGTTGGTTTATAAAAAATATCCAAAACTTTGAACATCCCCCGGAGCACCATTGAATCCATTATTAAAAAATGGAACGAGTATGGCACCACAACAAACCTGCCAAGAGAGGGCATTAATCAGAGAGGCAACAAAGAGACCAAAGATAACCATGAAGGAGCTGCAAAGCTCCACAGCAGAGATTGGAGTATCTGTCCATAGGACCACTTTAAGACGTACACCCCACAGAGCTGGGCTTTACGGAAGAATGTCCAGAAAAAAACGTTTGGTGTTCGCCAAAAGGCATGTGGGAGACTCCCCAAACATATGGAAGAAGGTGGTTAGATGGTTAGATGAGACTAAAATGTAGCTTTTTGGCCATCAAGGAAAACGCTATGTCTGGCGCAAACCCAACACCTCTCATCACCCCGAGAACACCATCCCCACAGTGAAGCATGGTGGTGGCAGCATCATGCTGTTTGGGATGTTTTGCATCGGCAGGGACTGGGAAACTGGTCAGAATTGAAGGAATGATGGATGGCGCTAAATACAGGGAAATTCTTGAGGGAATCCTGCTTCAGTCTTCAAGAGATTTGAGACTGGGACGGAGGTTCACCTTCCAGCAGGACAATGACCCTAAGCATACTGCTAAAGCAACACTCGAGTGGTTTAAGGGGAAACATTTAAATATCTTGGAATGGCCTAGTCAAAGCCCAGACCTTAATCCAATTGAGAATCTGTGGTATGACTTAAAGATTGCTGTACACCAGTGGAACCCATCCAACTTGAAGGAGCTGGAGCAGTTTTGCCTTGAAGAATGGGCAAAAATCCCAGTGGCTAGATGTGCCAAGCTTATAGAGACATACCCCAAGAGATTTGCAGCTGTAATTGCTGCAAAAGGTGGCTCTACAAAGTATTGCCTTTGAGGGGGTGAATTGTTATGCACGCTCAAGTTTTCAGTTTTTTTTTGTCTTATTTCTTGTTTGTTTCATAATAATACATATTTTGCATCTTCAAAGTGGTAGGCATGTTGTGTAAATCAAATGATACAAACCCCCCAAAAATAAATTTTAATTCCAGGTTGTACAACAACAAAATAGGAAAAATGCCAAGGGGGTGAATACTTTTGCAAGCCACTGTACTGTGAGAGGGCGCCGTAGACAGACCTGGCCCTCAAGAGAAGACAGGCTATGTGCACACTGCCCACAAAATGAGGTGGAAACTGAGCTGCACTTCCTAACCTCCTGCCAAATGTATGACCATATTAGAGACATATTTCCCTCAGATTACACAGATCCACAAAGATTTTCTAGACAAATCCAATTTTAATAAACTCCCATATCTATTGGGTTAAATACTACAGTGTGCCATCACAGCAGCAAGATTTGTGACCTGTTGCCACAAGAAAAGGGCAACCAGTGTAGAACATACACCATTGTAAATACAACCTATATTTATGTACTTTAACTATTTGCACATTATTATAACACTGTATATAGACAGTTATGTCTCCTCTCCTCCCTCTCTCCTCTCCTCCTCACCCACTTATCTCCTCCTCCCCCTCTCCCATCCTCCTCCTCTCCTTTCCCTCTCTCCTCCTCCCCCTCCCCCTCCCTCTCTCCTCCTGCCCCTCCCTCTCTCCTCTCCCCCTCTCCTCTCCCTTTTCACCTTTCTTCTTCTCTTGCTCTGTGTTTTGGGAGAGTAAGCAGTAAACATAGTAATGACAGTTTGAAATCCTCCAAAATAAATGTATAACCGCAAGGTGAAGACAAACAAACACACACACACACACACCTCAGTGTGGTTTTACCTGTATTCCATAAATCTTTACCTGTATTCCATAAATCTTTACCTGTATTCCATAAATCTTTACCTGTGTTCCATAAATCTTTACCTGTATTCCATAAATCTTTACCTGTATTCCATAAATCTTTACCTGTATTCCATAAATCTTTACCTGTATTCCATAAAGGGGTGTGAATGCTTTCCGAATAAACAGTACGTGCATACTTGCATTTCTGTGTGTGAGATTACACTTAGAGATATATTTTAGTCTGAAGCCCCCACTTACTCAATAATCCCTGTCCATTTTACTCTCCTCCTTTCCTCACTCCCTAAATCCACTCAACAGGGGCTTTGATCAGACTAATAATCTAAACCTATCCCTCCCCCCCCCCTTACCTTCCACCCCAGTCTGATCTGCCTAAGCATCATGGGAGACTTCACCTCAGTCATATAAATTCAGGCTCTGGGTTTGAAGTCTGTTCTCTGTGATGTCATGGTGTATTTCCCTGGCCTGGTTCTGGCCTGGTTCTGGTCTGGTTCTGGACTGGTTCTGGTCTGGTTCTGGACTGGTTCTGGACTGGTTCTGGACTGGTTCTGGTTCTGGACTGGTTCTGGTTCTGGACTGGTTCTGGTGTGGTTCTGGTGTGGTTCTGGTCTGGTTCTGGACTGGTTCTGGACTGGGTCTGGTTCTGGTCTGGTTCTGGTCTGGTTCTGGACTTGTTCTGGTCTGGTTCTGGACTGGTTCTGGACTGGGTCTGGTTCTGGTTTGGTTCTGGTCTGGTTCTGGACTGGACTGGTTCTGGACTGGTTCTGGTCTGGTTCTGGTTTGGTTCTGGTCTGGTGTGGTGTGTTGGACGTCTCACAGTCCCGTGATTTAGGACGAATCAGATTTCAGATCCACTTTACTGTTGGAGTTTATGGTGGGTTTTCCCCCACACGCTATTTGAATTTATGCTGCTTTATTGGCATGGGAAACATATTTTTACATTGCCAAAGCAAGTCAAAAGGATAATAAACAAAAGTGAAATAAACAATAAAAAAATTAACAGTATACATTACACTCACAAAAGTTCCAAAAGAATAAAGATTTTTCAAACGTCAAATTATTTGCAAATAGTTCAAGTACAAAAGGGAAAATAAATAAACATAAATAAACATAAATATGGGTTGTGTTTACAATAGTGTTTGTTTTTCACTGGTTGCCCTTTTCTTCTGGCTAGTTAAACAACAAATAGTGCCAACAATGTCACAGTGCTGGGAGCTAACCAGCCAGGTTCAATGTTATCTAGTTAACATTAGGCTCTACCTAGAACAGCATTGGGAATGGCTCTGGGAAACAAATAATAACATCAGCTAGGGAGCCAGCCAAATAACGTTAGCTAGCTAGCTAGCTAACAGTACACTTTAGCTTGAAATGAAAACCACTTTCTGTCAAAACTAGAAAATGTGTAATATCTGAAAATGTAATGTTAGCTAGCTAACGCTAGACCATCGTACCTGTATACATCATTGTGCAAATGATTTAGGAATGCTATGCCACGGTTTCCCTTAGTTTGAAGATGTAATCCGGAGACCAGTGTTTCCTCCATCTCTTTAGCTATCATACTCTAATTCCACTGATTTAAAAACTTGATCCTCCAGAAAGTGGAGAGCAACACTTATGTAGCTCCACTACACAATACATTTTTTAAAAAGCAGCGTTCAACAGGATTACCAACACAGACTAACGACATTCTATGGCAGACCAATCCGAACTTCTCTCTCGGCATGTCCAGCCCACCTCAGCCAATCAAGGCTAGTGGGAAGGTTGCCAACTTTTTCTGTGGCTTAACCAACAAGGTTCGTAATGTATCAATTTTATTGGTACTTACAGATGGCATACACGTTTGTTATTGAGGCACATGAAAGTTCACATGTTCAAGAAGGCATTTCTGCCAAAAAAATGCATCTTGATAAAAAATGATTTTTTTACGTTCAATTGGCTCTCCTGTGAAGTCGTGACTTTGTGACATGCATTTCCTGAATCGGGTCAGGTGGTCATACATTTGGCAGGAGATTAAAAAGTGCAGCTCAGTTTCCACCTCATTATGTGGGAAGTGTGCACATAGCCTGTTTTCTCTCAAGTGCCAGGTCTGCCTATGGCAACCTTTCTCAATAGCAAGGCTATCCTCACTGAGTCTGTACATTTTTTCCAATGTGTCAAGTAATTATCTTTTTATTTTCTCATAATTTGGTTGGTTTGGTCCTGGGGCTCTGCGGGGTCTGTTTGTGTTTGTGAACAGAGCCCCAGGACCAGCTTGCTTAGGGGACTCTTCTCCAGATTCATCTCTGTGTAGGTGATGGCTTTGTTATGGAAGGTTTGGGAATCGCTTCCTTTACATTTACATTTAAGTCATTTAGCAGACGCTCTTATCCAGAGCGACTTACAAATTGACATTTTTATAATTAGCTGGTGTCATCCTAATTTTGCTCTGCATGCATTCATTTTGATTTTACGTTGTACACGGAGGATATTTATGAGGAATTCTGCAATTATGAATTTTTGGTTGGTGAGTCGACCCCAGACCTCGCAACCGCAACCCTAACTAATTCAAGTATTTTTTTTGCATCCCTAACTGGGATAATGCGTTCATCCACCTCATCCACCTCTGGCCTGCTCGCCTCCCTACCTCTGAGGAAGCACAGTTCCCACTCAGCCCAGTCAAAACTGTTCGCTGCTCTGGCACCCCAATGGTGGAACAAGCTCCCTCACGACGCCAGGACAGCGGAGTCAATCACCACCTTCCGGAGACACCTGAAACCCCACCTCTTTAAGGAATACCTGGGATAGGATAAAGTAATCCTTCTAACCCCCCCCTACCCTCCCCCCAAAAAAGATAGAGATGTACTATTTTAAAGTGGTTGTTCCACTGGATATCAGATTTAGATGCACTATTGTAAAGTGGTTGTTCTACTGGATATTATAGGTGAATGCACCAATTTGTAAGTCGCTCTGGATAAGAGCGTCTGCTAAATGACTTAAATGTAAATGTAAATGTGAATGCACCAATTTGTAAGTCGCTCTGGATAAGAGCGTCTGCTAAATGACGTAAATGTAAATGTAAAATAATGAATTTTATTTTACTTTTCATGGTGTAGAAGGCCATTCTTGCCTTGTCTCTCAGATCATACACATCTTTATGGAAGTTACCTGCAGTGCTGATGTTTAGGCTGAGGTATGTATAGATCTTTGTGTGTTCTAGGGCAACAGTTTCTAGATGGAATTTGTATTTGTGGTCCTGGCAACTGGACATTTTTTGGACACCATTATTTTTTGTCTTACTGGGATTTACTGTCAGGGCCCAGGTCTGGCAGAATCTGTGCAGAATATCTAGGTTCTGATGTAAGCCCTCCTTGGTTGGGGACAGAAACACCAGATTATCTGCAAACAGTAGACATTTGATTTCCAAGTCCAATATGGTGAGGCCAGGTGCTGCAGACTGTTCTAGTGCACTTGCCAATTCATTGGTGTTATATGTTGAAGAGGGTGGGGCTCAAGCTGCATCCCTGTCTCACCCCACTGTCAAGTGTCAGTGTGCAGCGGGTAGGACGGAGTCAGGCGCAGGACACAGAACTGAGTAAAAAAACATACTTTACTCAAAATAAATCACAAACTAATTCCATACAGGGAGAACAATCCAGCTCGACACAAAAGAGCGACCACTTAACAAAGAACAAACACGCACAAAACCATGTGGGAACCAGAGGGTTAAATAGGGAATAAATAATAACGTAATGGAAACCAGGTGTGTACAATCAAAACAAAACAAATGGACAAAGGAAAGTAGATTGGTGGCGGCTAGAAAGGCACCAACTTCGGCGGAAGTTGTGACACCCACGACCCTATGGAAAGACATTTGTGGGTTTTTTTTGCCAATTTTATCTGCACACTTGTTGTTTGTGTACATGGATTTAATAAATGTTTTGTATAGGAGACCCTTTCCATCAATTTGTGTAGAAGACCCTCCTGCCGAATTGAGTAAAAAGTTGTTTTGAAGTCAACAAAGTATGAGAAGACTTTGCTTTTGTTTGGTTTATTTCTCTTGGGTTACTACGGGTTACTATGTGGTCTGTCGTACGGTCATTTGGTAAAAAGCTCATTTGACATTTGCTCAGTACATTGTTTTCACTGAAGAAATGTAGGAGCCTAAATTTTGTGGATTGTGGTGATTAGTCTTTGCTTCCAAATAAGATGCCAGAGCTAAGGATGATGTTAAAGAGTTTAAGTATAGCCAATTGGAATTTGTGGTCTGAATATTTTATAATTTAATTTAGGATACCATCAACACCACAGGCCTTTTTGGGTTGGAGGGTTTGTGTTTTGTCCTGTAGTTCATTCAATTTAATTGGATTATCCAGTAGGTTCTTGTAATTGGAGTCTTTAATAACTGATTCAAAAATGTGTGATTGATCATGTAAATGTTTTTGCTGTTTGTTCTTTGTTATAGAACCAAAAAGACCGGAGAAGTGGTTTACCCAGACATCTCTGTTTTGGATAGATAACTCTTCATGTTGTTGTTTGTTTAGTGTTTTCCAATTTTCCCAGAAGTGATTAGATTCTATGGATTCTTCAATTACATTGAGCTGATTTCTGACGTGCTGTTCCTTCTTTTTCCGTAGTGTATTTCTGGCATTCCCTGTGGCTCAGTTGGTAGAGCATGGTGTGTGCAACACCAGGGTTGTGGGTTCGATTCCCACGGGGGGCCAGTACAAAAACAAATGCATGAAATTAAATGTATGCATTCATTACTGTAAGTCGCTCTGGATAAGAGCGTCTGCTAAATGACTAAAATGTAATGTAAAAAATGTATTGTTTTAGTGATTCACCATAGTGAAGGCATAGACTCAGGTTTTCTGGGTCTCTATGTTTTTATTGGATAGGTTTCTCAATTTATTTCTTAATTTTTTTTATTTTCCATCAAACCATTTTCTTATGTTGTCCGCTCAACATTTTTATATTTGACATCAAACCATTTGTCATTGCGTAAACATTTTTAGGTTGTCTGCTTGAAAAAAGCTGAAAGGTCAAATATACTGTTTACGCTTTCTACTGCCGAGTTTACTCCTTCACTATTACAGTGAAACATTTTGTCCAGGAAGTTTTATAAAAGGGTTTGAATTTGTTGTTGCCTAATTGTTTTTTTGGTAGGATTCTACACTACTTTCCTTCCATCTATAGCATTTCTTAATGTTACTCAGTTCCTTTGGCTTTAATGCCTCATGATTGAGTATTGCTCTGTCAGTGGACTGACTGTGAACGCTCTGAGAGACTCTGGGTTGAAGTCAGTGATAAAGTAGTCTACAGTACTACTGCCAAGGGATGAACTGTAACTCTCTCTCTCTCTTCCTGCTCTCTCTCTCTCTGTCTCTCTCTCTCTCTCTCTCTCTCTCTCTCTCTATGTCTCTCTCTGTGTCAGTAGTAATTACTATCTCAGCAGCACATTGGTTATAATTAATTTATAATGATCATCATTTCCTTGACGTGGAAACAACGTTGGTTCAACCAGTGTGTGTTTTTCTACACGTCCGTTAGGTGATCCCTCTGTTTGTGTCTCATATCTCTCATTCTCTTCATCTCTGTCAGCCTCTCTCCCCTCTCTCCCTCCATCCCTCCCTCTGTCTCTCCCTCCCTCCCACCATCACTCCCCAGCAGGAGTTGGCTGGGTCTCTGTCCCGTGGATGGTTCAATCACACACACACGTATGCACACTAAGACACACAGTCTTCACTCCCCTGCTCCATCGCCTCGTCCTCAGACAGGAAGAACGGCCAAGAACAACACACTGGCTAACCATTACCCACCCTGGGGTCGGATGTAGTGTGTCTGCTACACTTAGGGATGCAAAGGGTATACTACTGGAAACTTTCAAAGTTGAACAGTCAACTACCTCAAAATTCAAAAGGTACTCGCACATCTGAGCAATCTTTTTTTTGCAGGTGCATGATGGTAACAGTTGAACAAGATGAAAGAAAAAGGAAACCAGTCAACTACCAACATGTTGGTAACTTTCAAGGAATATTATGGGATTTTTATCAGATCACATCTAGTGGCTCTTTTTTTAGGTACTTCAGATCATCACAGGTGTCTGTAATTATCTCTGGTTCTCCGTGTATCACATGAAAAAATGGAAGACTGACCAGGTGAAAGCTATGATCCCCTATTGATGTCACTTGCTAAATTCCACTTCAATCACTGTAGATGAAGGGGAGGAGACAGGTTAAAACCTTTTACGGCTAGGGGTTCCGCTAGCGGAACGTTTCCACAACATCTGATGAAATGGCAGAGCGCGAAATAAAAAAAAATAATAATTAGAAATATTTAACTTTCATACATTCACAAGTGCAATACACCAAATTCAAGCTTAACTTCTTGTTAATCTAGCCACCGTGTCAGATTTCAAAAAGGCTTTACGGCGAAAGGAAACCATGCTATTATCTGAGGACAGCACCCCATCAAACAAACACATGACAATCATAATTTAACCCACCAGGTGTGACACAAAACTCAGAAGTAACGATATAATTCATGCCTTACCTTTGAAGATCTTCTTCTGTTGGCACTCCAATATGTCCCATAAACATCATAAATGGTCCTTTTGTTTGATAAATTCCGTTGTTATATCTCCAAAATGTCCATAGAAACCTCATTGAAAACACTGTCGCCTCAAAAAAAAAAAGTCCTGGATGGTTTGTCCGCGGAGTTTCGCCTGCCAAATAAGTTCTGTTATACTCACAGACATTATTTTAACAGTTTTTGAAACTGTAGAGTGTTTCTATCCAAATCTACCAATTATATGCATATCCTAGCTTCTGGGCCTGAGTAGCAGGCAGTTTACTTTGGGCATGCTTTTCATCCAAAATTCCGACTGCTGCTCCCATCCTAAAAAAGTTAAAGAAGGATTTTTTAAGCCTTGGGACAGTTGAGACATGGATTGTGTATGTGTGCCATTCAGAGGGTGAATGGGCAAGACAAAATATTTAAGTGTCTTTGAACGGGGGTATGGTAGAAGGTGCCAGTTTGTGTCAAGAACTGCAATGCTGCTGGGTTGTTCACGCTCAGCAGTTTCCTGTGTGAATCAAGAATGGTCCACCACCCAAAGGACATCCAGCCAACTTGACACAACTGTGGGAAGCATTGAAATCAACATGGGAACACTTTCAACACCTTGTAGAGTCAATCAATTTGAACCATCCATTTAGTACATATCATTACTGTTTAACATGAAATATCAGCATGAAATATCCTTTATAGATTATATCCTCTATTTCTATATGTCTTTGTTTTCAATGTTTTTTGTTGTCAAACTGGTGGCAGTTGTGAAAGTTATTGATTAGATGTTATGAAGACAATAGTTAGAAGAGTTTCAGAGTTAATTGAAAATAACGCCATTGTTGATGTCACGTCCTGGCCAGTATATAAGGTTAATTGTTTGTAGTTTGGTCAGGGCGTGACAGAGGGTATTTGTTTTATGTGGTTCAGGGTGGTGTGTTTGGTTTAAGGGTGTTTGTTTTAGTAATTCCGGGTGTTGGTTTATGTTTAGGTATTTCTATGTGGAGTCTAGTATGTCTGTTTCTATGTCTGGTGAATTGGTGTTGGGACTCTCAGTTGAAGGCAGGTGTTTTCTATCTGCCTTTGATTGAGAGTCTCATATATGAGGGTGTGTTTGTGTTTGTGTTTTGTGGGTGATTGTTCTGTGTAAAGCCCTATGCTTTGCCAGACTGTTTTGTAGTTGTTCGTTCGTTTGTTAGTTCTAGTAGTTTTGTTATTTTGTATTCAGTTGTTTTTTTGTAAGTTAATAAATTTAAATATGAGCATACACGTACCTGCTGCATTTTGGTCCTCATTCACCAACGACAACCGTGACAGAATCACCCACCACCAAAGGACCAAGCAGCAGAGGAAGGAGCAGACGGAGTTCGAGTTGGACTGGCGGGAGAAGTGGACTTGGGAGGAAGTTCTGGACGGGGCCGGACCTTGGCATCAGGCTGGGGAGTATCGCCGCCCGCAGTGGGAAATAGAAGCAGCCAAGGCAGAGAGGCGGTGGTACGAGGCCAGAGACGCGCTGAGGGAGAAGCACGAGAGGCACCCCCAATACATTTTTTGGGGGGGGCACACGGGTAGTTTGGCTAGGCGAGGGAAGAGCCGGAAGCCAGCTACTCGTGGTTATATGGAGGAGCGTATGAGGTGGGGAGCGCCATGTTTCGCTGAGAAGCGCAATATCTCACCCATACGCACGCACAGTCCGGTGCGAGTTATTCCAGCCCCTCGCAGGTGCCGTGCTAGAGCGGGCATCCAGCCTGGTAGGAGGATGCCTGCGCAGCGCATCTGGTCGCCGGTACGCCTCCGAGGACCAGGCTACCCAACTCCCGCTCTACGCACGGCTACCATCAAGCCCCTGCACAGCCCAGTCTGTCCGCTCGTACAGGGCTACTAGTTCCATCGAGCCAAGGCGGGTTGTGCAGGAGGTAAGATCTAGACCGGCTGTGCGCCTCCATAGCCCTGGGTTTCCTGCTCCTGTCTCTCGTGCGGACCCGGAAGTGCGTCCACCCAGTCCGACTCGTCCTGTTCCCGCTCCCCGCACTAAACGGCAAGTGCGTAAACCCAGCCTCGCCAGTCAACAGTCGTCGGAGCTGCCCGTCAGTCAACAGTCGTCGGAGCTGCCCGTCAGTCAACAGTCGTCGGAGCTGCCCGTCAGTCAACAGTCGTCGGAGCTGCCCGTCAGTCAACAGTCGTCGGAGCTGCCCGTCAGTCAACAGTCGTCGGAGCGGCCCGTCAGTCAACAGTCGTCGGAGCTGCCCGTCAGTCAACAGTCGTCGGAGCTGCCCGTCAGTCAACAGTCGTCGGAGCTGCCCGTCAGTCAACAGTCGTCGGAGCTGCCCGTCAGTCAACAGTCGCCGGAGTGGTCAGACTGCGCTGAACTGCCGGAGTGGTCAGACTGCGCTGAACTGCCGGAGTGGTCAGACTGCGCTGAACTGCCGGAGTGGCCAGACTGCGCTGAACTGCCGGAGTGGCCAGACTGCGCTGAACTGCCGGAGTGGCCAGACTGCGCTGAACTGCCGGAGTGGCCAGACTGCGCTGAACTGCCGGAGTGGCCAGACTGCGCTGAACTGCCGGAGTGGCCAGACTGCGCTGACCTGCCGGAGTGGCCAGACTGCCCTGACCTGCCGGAGTGGCCAGACTGCCCTGACCTGCCGGAGTGGCCAGACTGCCCTGACCTGCCGGAGTGGCCAGACTGCCCTGACCTGCCGGAGTGGCCAGACTGCCCTTGTCTGCCGGAGTGGCCAGACTGCCCTGACCTGCCGGAGTGGCCAGACTGCCCTGACCTGCCGGAGTGGCCAGACTGCCCTGACCTGCCGGAGTGGCCAGACTGCCCTGACCTGCCGGAGTGGCCAGACTGCCCTGACCTGCCGGAGTGGCCAGACTGCCCTGACCTGCCGGAGTGGCCAGACTGCCCTGAACTGCCGGAGTGGCCAGACTGCCCTGAACTGCCGGAGTGGCCAGATTGCCCTGAACTGCCGGAATGGCCAGACTGCCCAGACTGTCCCGAGTTCCCAGACTGGCCAGACTGCCCAGACTGCCCCGAGCTGCCAGACTGCCCAGACTGCCCCGAGCTACCAGACTGCCCCGAACTGCCAGACTGCCTGGAACGGCCAGAACCTGAGCCGCCTCCAATATAGGTGGGTTGGGGAGGGGGGGTGTAGCACAGTGCCGTCGTTGACGGCAGCCACCCTCCCTTCCCTCCCTTTAGTAAGGGGGAATTTTTCTTTTAGGTATTGTTTGGGAGTATTTTTTTTTGTTTTTTTTTGTTTTTAAGGTGCTTCTGGGGTAGCACCTTTAAGGGGGGGGTACTGTCACGTCCTGGCCAGTATATAAGGTTAATTGTTTGTAGTTTGGTCAGGGCGTGACAGAGGGTATTTGTTTTATGTGGTTCAGGGTGGTGTGTTTGGTTTAAGGGTGTTTGTTTTAGTAATTCCGGGTGTTGGTTTATGTTTAAGTATTTCTATGTGGAGTCTAGTATGTCTGTTTCTATGTCTGGTGAATTGGTGTTGGGACTCTCAGTTGAAGGCAGGTGTTTTCTATCTGCCTTTGATTGAGAGTCTCATATATGAGGGTGTGTTTGTGTTTGTGTTTTGTGGGTGATTGTTCTGTGTAAAGCCCTATGCTTTGCCAGACTGTTTTGTAGTTGTTCGTTCGTTTGTTAGTTCTAGTAGTTTTGTTATTTTGTATTCAGTTGTTTTTTTGTAAGTTAATGAATTTAAATATGAGCATACACGTACCTGCTGCATTTTGGTCCTCATTCACCAACGACAACCGTGACAGTTGATTAGATGCTTTTTCCATTAGTTAGACCATTTTCTCATGAACCATCTGGTGTATCTACTAGAAACTCATGAACCATCTGGTGTATCTACTAGAAACTCATGAACCATCTGGTGTATCTACTAGAAACTCATGAACCATCTGGTGTATCTATTAGAAACTCATGAACCATCTGGTGTATCTACTAGAAACTCATGAACCATCTGGTGTATCTACTAGAAACTCATGGACCATCTGGTCTATCAACTAGAAACTCACGGACCAGCTGGTCTATCTACTAGAAACTCACGGACCATATGGACACAGAGATATACACTCTATATGAATACATTTAAAAAAAGTTATTTAAGTGTAAATTACCATAGATTTTATGTTAATTACCAAAAATTACCGAAGTGTCCGATAACTTGGGTAAATCTCCAATATCTTTGCTACGCTACACTGTTGTTCTCTTTTAATGGCCACTCTTCATCACTTATAGACTCAATTACCCAGCGTGCATTTGGGTTTATGAGGCCACTGAGGCCTGCTTTGATCCGATAGGCTCCTTGGTGTCCTGATGACCCTTCACCTTTCTCTGCTACAGCCATCTCAGGGTCTCAACCAGGCCCCCAGTGTCCGGTCTGGAGCGTAACATCACCAGCTCTGCTGGTCAGCTACTGCGTAGCAACCTAGCGTTGCCAAAACCCCTAGAAAGCCAATGTAAGTTTCGATCGGCAGAACGGCCAAACAAACGGGCCGGCAGGCTATGAGGAGTCTCCATAAGACATTAAGGTTGACTCTCTCAAGCAGGATGACAACGACTACATCGACCATGATCCTTTGCGATTTTTTTTTGTGCCATTCAGCCCCATTTTTAACAATATGGCGCGCTTCAAATTCAAATAGTTCCAGCTTCAGGTGCCAATAAGAGTTTTCCATAGGAATACGTAGATGACGTCATCACAGTCCTCATTTACTAGTTTTAACATCTAAGGTTTCAACACAGACAGGCTGGAGGACAGGGGGGAGAAAGGGAAGGAGGGGGAGAGAGGGGGGAGAGAGGGAGGAGAGAGTGGTGGGGAGAGAGGAGGGAGAGAGAGGGGGGGAGGGGGAGAGAGGGAGGAGAGAGGGGGGAGAGAGAGGGAAGAAGGGGGAGAGAGGGAGGAGAGAGTGGTGGGGAGAGAGAGGGGGGAGAGAATGGTGGGGAGAGAGGGGGGGAAAGAGAGGGAGAGAGAAAGAGAAGGAGGGTGAGAGGGGGAGAAAGGGAAGGAGGAGGGAGAGGGAGGAGAGGGAGAGTGGGGGAGAGAAAGAGGGGGAGGGAGAGGGGAGAGAGAAAGGGGAGGAGGGGGAGAGAGGGAGGAGAGGGAGAGTGGGAGGGGGAGAGAGGCGGGAGAGAGAGAAAGAGAGAGAGCAAGAGGAGGAGAGAGAAAGGGAGAGATGGAGAGAAAAAGGGGGAGAGAGGGGGGAGGAGAGAAAGAGAGAGGGGGAGAGAGAGATGGGGATAGAGGGAGAGAGATGGGGAGATAGAGGAGGAGAGAGGGAGAGAGATGGGGGGAGATATGGGGAGAGAAGGAGAGAGAGAAAGAGAGAGAGGGGGGGAGAGAGGGAGAGGGGACAGGATGGAGAGAGAGAGGGGAAAGGAGGGAGAGGGAGCGTGAGTGAGGTGGGATTAATTAGAGACAGAGGAGACATGACAGACTCATTTAAACTAAGAAGTACCCTCTGAAAGACCCCAGACATCCCTATCTAGCTTTTTGATGTAAATTGGGTGCTTTACAAATATAGATGAGTTTCTCCCTCTTTCGCTCTCTCTCTTGTGCCTCAGATTTCACCCCAGATCACACATGCATTTCCAGGAAGGCAATTTAGCGTGTTTCTCTCCACCTCAGGGCCTGGCTAGGAAAGGACTTAACAGGTTGGATGAATATTCAACACATATCCTCCTAGGTGAGATAGCTACTGTAGGTTCTACAGTAGGTCTCTGTGGGTCTCGGAGGAGCGAGGCCGTTCAGCTGGGTATGGATGATATAGTGATGGTAGTTGGAGTAGTTAGTGGGAGGTTGTTGTAAGGTTGTATGGATGGAGGTTGGAGTAGTTAGTGGGAGGTTATTATAAGGTTGTATGGATGGAGGTTGGAGTAGTTAGTGGGAGGTTATTATAAGGTTGTATGGATGGAGGTTGGAGTAGTTAGTGGGAGGTTATTATAAGGTTGTATGGATGGTAGTTGGAGTAGTTAGTGGGAGGTTATTATAAGGTTGTATGGATGGAGGTTGGAGTAGTTAGTGGGA
Source organism: Salmo trutta (assembly GCF_901001165.1). Lineage (NCBI taxonomy): Eukaryota > Metazoa > Chordata > Actinopteri > Salmoniformes > Salmonidae > Salmo > Salmo trutta. The sequence continues at coordinate 103,025 of NW_021822819.1, read as the reverse complement.
GGTTATTATAAGGTTGTATGGATGGAGGTTGGAGTAGTTAGTGGGAGGTTATTATAAGGTTGTATGGATGGAGGTTGGAGTAGTTAGTGGGAGGTTATTATAAGGTTGTATGGATGGAGGTTGGAGTAGTTAGTGGGAGGTTATTATAAGGTTGTATGGATGGAGGTTGGAGTAGTTAGTGGGAGGTTATTATAAGGTTGTATGGATGGAGGTTGGAGTAGTTAGTGGGAGGTTATTATAAGGTTGTATGGATGGTAGTTGGAGTAGTTAGTGGGAGGTTGTTATAAGGTTGTATGGATGGTAGTTGGAGTAGTTAGTGGGAGGTTGTTATAAGGTTGTATGGATGGAGGTTGGGGTAGTTAGTTAGTGGGAGGTTGTTATAAGGTTGTATGGATGGTAGTTGGAGTAGTTAGTGGGAGGTTGTTATAAGGTTGTATGGATGGAGGTTGGGGTAGTTAGTTAGTGGGAGGTTGTTATAAGGTTGTATGGATGGAGGTTGGAGTAGTTAGTGGGAGGTTATTATAAGGTTGTATGGATGGTAGTTGGAGTAGTTAGTGGGAGGTTATTATAAGGTTGTATGGATGGTAGTTGGAGTAGTTAGTGGGAGGTTATTATAAGGTTGTATGGATGGTAGTTGGAGTAGTTAGTGGGAGGTTGTTATAAGGTTGTATGGATGGTAGTTGGAGTAGTTAGTGGGAGGTTGTTATAAGGTTGTATGGATGGAGGTTGGGGTAGTTAGTTAGTGGGAGGTTGTTATAAGGTTGTATGGATGGTAGTTGGAGTAGTTAGTGGGAGATTATTATAAGGTTGTATGGATGGTAGTTGGAGTAGTTAGTGGGAGGTTATTATAAGGTTGTATGGATGGAGGTTGGGGTAGTTAGTTAGTGGGAGGTTGTTATAAGATTGTATGGATGTAGGTTGGGGTAGTTAGTGGGAGGTTGTTTATAAGCCTGTATGGATGGTAGTTGGAGTAGTTAGTGGGAGGTTGTTATAAGGTTGTATGGAATGAGGTTGGGGTAGTTAGTGGGAGGTTGTTTATAAGCCTGTATGGATGGTAGTTGGAGTAGTTAGTGTGAGGTTGTTATAAGGTTGTATGGAATGAGGTTGGGGTAGTTAGTTAGTGGGAATTTGTTAGAGAAGACTGTTAAGAGAGAGATGAACAAGGAGCTCAAATATCTAGTACATTATCATGCTGAAATCTGGATTGTGTGTTTATGTGTGTGTGCCTTTGTGTACGTGTGTGTGTGTGTGTGTGTGTGTGTGTGTGTGTGTGTGTGTGTGTGTGTGTGTGTGTGTGTGTGTGTGTGTGTGTGTGTGTAAACAGGCAGCACCTGGTCTTCTCCTCTACAATCCTCTCTGCTCCCAGATCTCCTCCGTGAGTCATCTTCAGACAGTTCCCATAAATAACACCCCCTGCTACACACACACACACACACACACACACACACACACACACACACACACAATCTAATTTGATACACATACTCTCCAACAAATGCACCATACAACAGAATTCCCCTTGTCAGTCTCTGATTCTCACACACAAAGCACCTTCTCAAATTTTAAATGATGCTTATCCACAGTGCCCTCGGGGAAAGTATTCTGACCCCTCGACTTTTTTTTTTTCTTCCACATTTTGTTACATTAAAGCCTCATTCTAAAATGATCTTTTATTCAGCCATCTTACTGCTAACACGATGACATGATTAATGTCCCGTCTCTTTGACGAGTGGTGATGATAATGTTTGGAGCGCATTGTCCTGGGACACCTCCTCTGCCACAAGTAGATCCTACTCTACTCAACCCAATCTAGTTCGCCTATAAACCAATCTGCGGAGTCCAGGACGGACTCTTCTTGCTCCTTTTATAAATGCATCTGGATAAAAACCACGTTCAAAATACCAATTGACATTTTATTGGTCACATAACACATATTTAGCAGATGTTATTGCGAGTTTTTAAGCGAAATGCTGATGTTCATATGCCAGAATACTTTTGGTCGATATTTTATCTGCCTTCGACACACTTTATTTATCCTGTCATTCTGGTGAACAAACCTGCGACCGGAGACATCCTAACTACTGGGGGATCAACGTGCTTCTTATCACCTGGACCGCGGGGGATCAACATGCTTCTTATCACCTCGACCGCGGGGGATCAACGTGCTTCTTATCACCTGGACCGCGGGGGATCAACATGCTTCTTATCACCTCGACCGCGGGGGATCAACGTGCTTCTTATCACCTGCGACCGCGGGGGATCAACATGCTTCTTATCACCTCGACCGCGGGGGATCAACATGCTTCTTATCACCTCGACCGCGGGGATCAACATGCTTCTTATCACCTCGACCGCGGGGGATCAACATGCTTCTTATCACCTCGACCGCGGGGGATCAACGTGCTTCTTATCACCTCGACCGCGGGGGATCAACATGCTTCTTATCACCTGCGACCTCGGGGGATCAACATGCTTCTTATCACCTCGACCGCGGGGGATCAACATGCTTCTTATCACCTCGACCGCGGGGGATCAACATGCTTCTTATCACCTGGATCCAGAGTTTTATCACCGGTCGGGTCAGAGGAGTGAGGTTCGATGTGAAAACATCTGATCCACTAACCACCGATATAGGGGTACACTATAGGGGTACACTAACCACCGATATAGGGGTACACTATAGGGGTACACTAACCGATATAACCACCAATATAGGGGTACATTAACCACCGATATAGGGGTACACTATAGGGGTACACTAACCACCAACATAGGGGTACACTAACCACCGATATAGGGGTACACTAACCACCGATATAGGGGTACACTATAGGGGTACACTAACCTCCAACATAGGGGTACACTAACCACCGATATAGGGGTACACTAACCACCGATATAGGGGTACACTATAGGGGTACACTAACCACCGATATAGGGGTACACTAACCACCGATATAGGGGTACACTATAGGGGTACACTAACCACCGATATAGGGGTACACTATAGGGGTACACTAACCACCAATATAGGGGTACACTAACCACCGATATAGGGGTACACTAACCACCGATATAGGGGTACACTAACCTCCAACATAAGGGTACACTAACCACCGATATAGGGGTAACCCAGGGCCAGTTCTGTACACCCTCTACATCAACGACCCTATAATGACCCCTTTTTGACACCACACTCCACACAGCAAGTCCTGCAGTCTCTAGTTTAGTCTTATCTTGATTATTGTCCAGTCGTGTGGTCGAGTGCTGCAAGGAAATAACTAGTTAAGCTGCAGCTGGCCCAGAACAGAGCAGCACGTCTTGCTCTTCATTGTAATCAGAGGGCTGATATAAATACTGTGTATGCCAGCCTCTCTTGGCTAAGAGTTGAGGAGAGACTGACTGCATCACTTCTTATTTTTAAAAGAAACAATGTGTTGAAAATCCCAAGTTGTTTGCATAGTGAACTTACACACACACTTATCGCACCAGACATGCCACCAGGGGTCTTTTCACAGTCCCCAAATGCAGAACAAATTCAAGAAAGTGTACAGTATTATATAGAGCCATTAGTGCATGGAACTCCCTTCCATCTCATATTGCTCAAATAAACAGTAAACCTGGTTTAAAAAAACAGATAAAGCAAAACCTCACGGCACAATGCCTCTCCCCTATTTGATCTAGATAGTTTGTGTGTATGTATTGATATGTAGGCTACGTGACCTTTTTAAAAATGTATGCAGTTCTGTCCTTGAGCTGTTCATGTCTATTGATGTTCTGTATTATGTTTCATGTTTTGTGTAGACTCCAGGAAGAGTAGCTGCTGCTTTTGCAAAAGCTAATGGGGATCCTAATAAAAATAGTTTTTCAGTTAACACTAAGTTACAATTGCACTTTTAAGACGGTATTAAAGCTGCAAGTACTCTGAGAATCAGCCAATGAAATGACTGTAGTCCCTTTTCGAAAATGGAATGGAACAGAGAAAAAAAGAGGTATAGTTTGTTCGCTATTGTCAGCTGATTCAGAATGTCATTTATATAATCCTGCCATGTTCTGTTGAAGAGGTATTGACCAGCAAAGTCTGAATATTTAATATAAAGCTAACTTTACCGTGGTGTATGAGTGTGCAGGTCTGTCCAGCCTAGCCAGGACCCGAGGACATCCTGAGATGCCTTCAAAACCCGCCACCAGGGGGAACGCTGAGCACTAGTACCATCCAGTAGGCTTGGGTTAGGGCGTAGTGGACGGAGATGGTGGACAGACATAAGCCGCGAGCTCCAGCTCCGAGGGTCGTGTGTTCAATCCCAGTACTAGGCACTCATGTTTAATTCCTTTGTGTTAAACTCTATTCCAACCCCTAACTGAACCATTCAGTATGAATGTCTAAACTTAATGTGTTAACTCTTTTACAAACCTTAACCCCTAACTGAACCATTCAGAATTAATATTTAACTGAACCATTCAGAATTAATATTTAACTGAACCATTCAGAATTAATATTTAACTGAACCATTCAGAATTAATATTTAACCTTAACCCCTAACTGAACCATTCAGAATTAATATTTAACCTTAACCCCTAACTGAACCATTCAGAATTAATATTTAACCTTAACCCCTTACTGAACCATTCAGAATTAATATTTAACCTTAACCCCTAACTGAACCATTCAGAATTAATATTTAACCTTAACCCCTAACTGAACCATTCAGAATTAATATTTAACCTTAACCCCTAACTGAACCATTCAGTATTAATATTTAACCTTAACCCCTAACTGAACCATTCAGAAAGAATGAAGGAGAACCCGCAGCAGGAGGAGCAACCCAGGGTGTCAAAAACAACTTCGAAGTTTGACGTTTGGATTAATGTGAACAAACGTCAGAATCTGAAGTCAAAACCCGTGAGATATTGACGGTTCCTGCCCTCTGTCTCACCCTACTTAAAGAACTGATTCCTGCTACAGAGACTTTAGTGTGGAGGATTATTACCCTGTCTTTAAGTTTCTCTCTTCCTTTGAAGTTGACGGCCCTACACACACACACACACACACACACACTCACTCACACACACACACGCACACACACACACTGACCCTCTCTGGTATGAAATATTCTCTGTCCATAATATGATAGTATGCAGGGTAACCCAATACCAGAGCCAACCACAGCGGGCCATATCCTCATAGTTTACTATATCACCCTTCACATGGAGACAACACTCTTCTTGACCTACTATAGAGGGAGGGAGAGAGAGAGAGGGGGGAGAGAGAGGAGAGAGAGAGGAGAGAGAGAGGAGAGAGAGAGAGAGGGAGAGAGATAGAGAGATCACTCTTCACATGGAGACAACACTCTTCCTGACCTACTATAGAGGGAGGGAGGGAGAGAGAGAGAGAGAGGGAGAGAGAGAGAGAGTGAGAAAGAGAACAGAAGGGAGAGAGAGAGAGGGAGAGAGAGGGGGAGGGGAGAGAGAGAGAGAACAGAAGGGAGAGAGGGAGAGAGAGAGAGAGGGGGTGAGAGAGAGAGAACAGAAGGGAGAGAGGGAGAGAGAGGGGGGGGAGAGAGAGAAATAGAACGGATGGGAGAGAGAGGGAGAGAGAGGGGGAGGGGAGCGAGAGAACAGAAGGGAGAGAGGGAGAGAGAGGGGAGATAGGAAGGGAGAGATCACTCTTCACAAGGAGAACACTCTACGGCCGTGTCTAGACTTGACATTCCATGCAGCTTTGATTCTGATCATAAAGTTCAGATCATGGAATTCAGAACACGTTATGCATCTATATCTATATTTAAAATGTGTCTACCGTGTCCACAGTGTATCTGGATTCCCTTTTCCCACACCATATTCAAATGTCACTATGCATTCTATAAATGCTGGAATAGGAACAACACGATAATAATAGAGCAACAACTGATAGCAGTAGCTAACCTCTGTAGCTAACTAGCCAGCTAACCTCTGTAGCTAGTCAGCAAGCTAACCTCTGTAGCTAACTAGCCAGCTAACCTCTGTAGCTAACTAGCCAGCCTACCTCTGTAGCTAACTAGCCAGCTAACCTCTGTAGCTAACTAGCCAGCTAACCTCTGTAGCTAACTAGCCAGCTAACCTCTGTAGCTAACTAGCCAGCTAACCTCTGTAGCTATCCAGTAAGCGAACCTCTGTAGCTAGCCAGCAAGCGAACCTCTGTAGCTAACTAGCCAGCCTACCTCTGTAGCTAACTAGCCAGCTAACCTCTGTAGCTATCCAGCAAGCGAACCTCTGTAGCTAGTCAGCAAGCGAACCTCTGTAGCTAACTAGCCAGCTAACCTCTGTAGCTAGCCAGCAAGCTAACCTCTGTAGCTAACTAGCCAGCCTACCTCTGTAGCTATCCAGCAAGCGAACCTCTGTAGCTAGCCAGCAAGCGAACCTCTGTAGCTAACTAGCCAGCCTACCTCTGTAGCTAACTAGCCAGCTAACCTCTGTAGCTAGCCAGCAAGCGAACCTCTGTAGCTAACTAGCCAGCTAACCTCTGTAGCTAACTAGCCAGCTAACCTCTGTAGCTAACTAGCCAGCCTACCTCTGTAGCTAACTAGCCAGCTAACCTCTGTAGCTAGTCAGCAAGCGAACCTCTGTAGCTAACTAGCCAGCTAACCTCTGTAGCTAACTAGCCAGCCTACCTCTGTAGCTAACTAGCCAGCTAACCTCTGTAGCTAACTAGCCAGCTAACCTCTGTAGCTAACTAGCCAGCTAACCTCTGTAGCTAACTAGCCAGCTAACCTCTGTAGCTAGCCAGCAAGCTAGCAATCAACACTAAAGGGATTGCAAACGGGATAACTCTAGCCAAACACAAAATCGTTTTTTTTCAAAATATTAGCTAGCTGTCCAGGAAACACATTCCTCACGTGCTAGGAACATATTTCCTCCAATGTTATAATGAAAAGGTTTATTTTGGTCCCAAAAACACAAGTGTTATGGAGACTTGTGGGAAGAGTGCTGATGACGTCACCCACTGTATGTTCTTTCGGTAGCCTGATTGGTCCAGACTGAGGAGAAATTTGCATACGATGCATCCCTGACCACCCCCTGAATAGGCCAGCCAGATCTGAACAGATCAGACCACAAAGCCACTTCTGGGTGCGTCTACACCTGTCTTTTCAATGTGATCTTCATATTATGATAGTCGCATGCAAGTGTCAAGTGTAGACACGACCTACCTGACCTATATGGAGGGAGAGAGAGAGGGAGAGAGAGAGAGGGAGGGAGAATGGGAGGGAGGGAGAGAGAGAGAGAGAATCAGTTATAGACCCCATTGCCATTTATGGTTGTGAGGTCTGGGGTCCGCTCACCGACCAATAATTCACAAAATGGGACAAACATCAAATTGAGACACTGCATGCAGAATTCTGCAAAAATATCCTCCGTGTACAACGTAAAACACCAAATAATGCATGCAGAGCAGAATTAGGCCGATACCCGCTAATTATCAAAATCCAGAAAAGAGACAATTCTACAACCACCTAAAAGGAAGTGATTCCCAAACCTTCCATAACAAAGCCATCACCTACAGAGAGATGAACCTGGAGAAGAGTCCCCTCAGCAAGCTGGTCCTGGGGCTTTGTTCACAAACACAAACAGACCCCACAGAGCCCCAGGACAGCAACACAATTAGACCCAACCAAATAATGAGAAAACAAAAAGATAATTACTTGACACATTGGAAAGAATTAACAAAAAAACAGAGCAATCTAGAATGCTATTTGTCCCTAAACAGAGAGTACACAGTGGCAGAATGCCTGACCACTGTGACTGACCCAAACTTAAGGAAAGCTTTGATTATGTACAGACTCAGTGAGCATAGCCTTGCTATTGAGAAAGGCCGCCGTAGGCAGACCTGGCTCTCAAGAGAAGACAGGCTATGTGCACACTGCCCACAAAATGAGGTGGAAACTGAGCTGCACTTCCTAACCTCCTGCCAAATGTATGACAATATTAGAGACACATATTTCCCTCAGAGTACACAGATCAACAAAGAATTATATTATATATATACTGGGTGAAATACCACAGTGTGCCATCACAGCAGCAAGATGTGTGACCTGTTGCCACAAGAAAAGGGCAACCAGTGAAGAACAAACACCATTATAAATACAACCCATATTTATGTTGATTTTTTTAATATATATTTGTACTTTAACAATTTGCACATCGTTACAACACTGTATATATACATAATATGACCTTTGTAATGTCTTTATTCTTTTGGAACTTCTTTGAGTGTAATGTTTACTGTTCATTGTTATTGTTTATGTCACTTTTGTATATTATCTACTTCACTTGCTTTGGTCGATGTTAACATATGTTTCCCATGCCAAAAAAAAAACTTTAATTGAAATGAATTGAATTGAGAGGGAGAACAGGAGGGAGACAGAGAGAGAGTAATGAAACAGTCAGGGAGAGAGAGAGGGAGGGAGGGAGAGAGGGAGGAGGGGGTGGGAGGGAGAGAGAGAGTAGTATAGAGAGTGAGACAGGGTATTGAAATAGGCAAGGAGAGTAAGGTTGTCCACGGTGGTCGGCCAACCCTCTGGCCTGTAGACCTGTAGACCTGTAGACCTGTAGACCTGTACACATGACATGTAGACATGTAGACCTGCTCAGTCTGTTGTCAGAGAGAGGGCTACACTCATATGCACACTCTCTCTCTCTCTCTCTCTCTCTCTCTCTCTCTCTCTCTCTCTCTCTCCCTCACCCCCTCTCTCTCTCTCTCTCTCCTTGTCCCTCTCTCTCTCTCTCTCCCTGTCTCTCTTCCTCTCTCCCTCTCCCCCTCTCTCTCTTCCTCTCTCCCTGTCCCTCTCTCTCTCTCTCTCTCCCTGTCTCTCTTCCTCTCTCCCTGTCCCTCTCTCTCTCTCTCTCTCTCTCTCTCTCCCTGTCTCTCTTCCTCTCCCCCTCTCCCCCTCTCTCTCTTCCTCTCTCCCTGTCCCTCTCTCTCTCTCCCTCTCTCTCTCTCCCTGTCCCTCTCTCTCTCTTCCTCTCTCCCTGTCCTTCTCTCTCCCTGTCCCTCTCTCTCTCTCCCTGTCCCTCTCTCTCTCTCCCTGTCCCTCTCTCTCTCTCCCTGTCCCTCTCTCTCCCTGTCCCTCTCTCTCCCTCCCTCCCTCAATGTCACATTAGTGTCCCTCTTTAGGGACAGAGCCATCTGACAAGGGCATGTAACCCCCTCCCCCTTTCCCTTCTCCCGAGGGGTCACACACACCCTCCCAGGGGTCAGGTCAGGTCTGCTAACCGGCCTCAGGGGTCTGGGGTCAGGGGTTAATGTTCAGGGGGAGATAGGGAAGGGGCAGCTGAACAATTGTTTCACCTTTGACCTCTTGGGCTTCCGTTGATTTCATTAGACACACACAGCAGTAGTTAGGATGTCTCCTGGTAGTGTAGTATTGGAGCTACTCTGACACACCGGAGGAGAGGGGGGAGGAGAGGGGAGAGGGGAGAGGAGAGAGGAGGAAGGAGAGGGGAGAGGGGGAGAGAGGGGGAAGGAGAAGGGAGAGGAGAGAGGGGGAAGGAGAGAGGAGAGGAGAGGGGGGAGGAGAGGGGAGAGGGGAGAGGAGAGAGGGGGAAGGAGAGGGGAGAGAAGAGGAGAGGAGGGAGGAGAGAGGAGAGGGGGGAGGAGCGGTGAGAGGAGAGAGGAGAGTAGAGGAGGAGAGAGGGGGAAGGAGAGGGGAGAGGAGAGGGGGAGTGAGGGGGAAGGAGAGGGGAGAGGAGAGGAGAAAGGAGAGAAGAGGAAAGGGGGGAGGAGCGGTGAGAGGAGAGGGGGGAGGAAAGGTGGGAGGAGAGAGGAGAGGGGGAGGAGCGGTGAGAGGAGAGGGGGGAGGAGAGGGAAGTGATGGGTGACAGGGTCAATATACAGAAGAATCTACCTCTTGGTCACTTAACATTTAACTGTTCCTACACTCTGTTCCATCTGTCCATTATTTTTTTCCCCCAGCTCTTTCTGTACTTTTGAAGGCACATAGTCAAACTTACTATGTTGTTACTTAGGAAGGTGATGTTATGAAGGGATTTCTTCAACCTTTAAGGTCAGAATAATATGACTGTGTGTGTCCCGCCTAATGCTGCAGTATTCACAGTCTGGTGAATATGTTCTGTACCCTGGTTCCCTTCGTAGGAGGCCTACAAACCTGACTCACATTCATCAGTGATGTGGCTGAGCGTTGTATCCTCTGTGTAATCCTAGAAGACAGTATTTACTGACCGAGGGTGTATTTAATAAACCCAGTCTGTCTTCTAAACTCCCCCTCCTCCCCCCTGCCTCCCAGCATGCTGTGTGTTCCATTATAGACGCATAAATTAAATGACGCTAAAACATAAATGTTTACATAAGGCTGAAAGGCTTTTTACCCGGGTCAGGAACCCACGAGCCATCTCTTAGAAAAACACTGTTATATTACACACACACTCACACACGCTACAAACACACTCACACACACACTCACACTCACACACACACGCAACAAACACACTCACTCACACACACACTCACAAACACACTCACACACACACACACACACTCACACACGCAACAAACACACTCACACACTCATACACTCATACACACACACTCACACACGCAACAAACACACTCACACACTCATACACACACACACACACACACTCACACACGCAACAAACACACTCACACGCTCATGCACACACTCACGCACACACTCACACACTCACACACTCATACACACACACACACACACACACACACACACACACACACACACACACACACACACACACACACACACACACACTCACACACGCAACAAACTCACAGACTCACTCACTCACACACTCAAACACGTGCACATGCACACACTCACTCACACACACACTCACGCACTCACTCACACACTCACACACTCATACACTCACACACTCATACACACACACACACACACACACACACACACACACACACGCAACAAACACACTCATACACACACACACACACACACACACACACACACACACACTCACACACGCAACAAACACACTCACACACTCATACACACACACAAGTCTCAAAGGGAGGGGTTGTGTTTGAGGTCGGTGGGTGTTTATGTTGGGTGTTGGTTTGAGTCCGTGGTTTGTGCCTACCCAGGGTTATTTGTTTACCTCTGGATCCAGAGACTGTTTGTTTTTAGGCTGTTCTGTGTTTATAGGGGTTGTCACAGGGCCCACGTCTACTACAGAACCACCCCTTCTTCTCTCCCTTTGAATGCGGAAAGACACATTTCGGTCGAATGGCGAAGACCTTTAAAAATAACTAATAAATAGAATGAGGGGGAAGGGAGAGAGGTGGAGATGGAGAGAGGGAAGGGGAGAGGGAGGGGGGAAGAAGTAGGGGGAAGGGAGGGAGGTGGAGATGGAGAGAGGGAGGGGGAGAGGGAGGGGGGGAGAAGTAGGGGGAAGGGAGGGAGGTGGAGATGGAGATAGGGAGGGGGAGAGGGAGGGGGGGAGAAGTAGGGGGAAGGGAGAGAGGTGGAGATGGAGAGAGGGAAGGGGAGAGGGAGGGGGGAAGAAGTAGGGGGAAGGGAGGGAGGTGGAGATGGGGAGGGAGAGGGAGGGGGAGAGGGAACGGGAGAGGGAGGAGGTGGAGAAGGAGGGGGAGAGGGAGATGGAGAGAGGGAGGGGGAGAGGGAGGAGGTGGAGAGGGAGATGGGGAGAGATGGAGGGGGAGAGGGAGGGGGAGGGAGGAAGTGGAGATGGAGATGGGGAGAGGGAGGAGGTGGAGAGGGAGATGGGGAGAGATGGAGGGGGAGATGGAGATGTAGAGATGGAGGGGGAGAGGGAGATGTAGAGAGGGAGGGAGAAGTAGGGGGAAGGGAGGGAGGGGGAGAGGGAGGAAGTGGAGCGGGTGATCATTCCCTGTGATCAGTGAAACAGGTCCGTCCCACCATCTGTCCAGGCTGATACATAGATCTAATCAAACACATTGATCTCTCCTCTATATTCCTCAAACCACCGGATTGGTTGATCAATAGTCACAGCGTTGTTATCCTAGTCTGGCAAAAAAACGACAGAACAATCCGATACCACCCACTCTCTCAGATACAAAGACAGTGTTGTAAACCTCAGTGGATACAACACTTCCTGTCCTGACGAGCGGGTGCCATGCTCAGACCTTCTGATGAAGGCTCAAATAAACGCATGACACGTTTCTAATGCTGTGCTCACCTTCTGCTTTTCAATTACGATAAAAATTTTTGGGGATGCATCTCGACTTCTTCGCTTCCTCACTTCTTCACAAATGTGCCTGAATGAACCCTTAGCCTCCCCTCAGCCTCCCCTCAGCCTCCCCTCAGCCTCCCCTCAACCTCTCCCCAGCCTCCCCTCAGCCTCCCCTCAGCCTCCCCTCAGCCTCCCCTCAGCCTCCCTCAGCCTCTCCCCAGCCTCCCCCTCCCCACCCCATCATCCATACTCAGCCCAAAGATAGGAGTGATGGAAGAGAGAGGGAACCAGGGATAGTAGACTAGAGAGAGGGAACCAGGGGTATTAGACTAGAGAGAGGGAACCAGGGATAGTAGACTAGAGCGAGGAAACCAGGGGTATTAGACTAGAGAGAGGGAACCAGGGGTATTAGACTAGAGAGAGGGAACCAGGGGTATTAGACTAGAGAGAGAGGGAACCAGGGGTATTAGACTAGAGAGAGAGGGAACCAGGGGTATTAGACTAGAGAGAGGGGGAACCAGGGGTATTAGACTAGAGAGAGAGGGAACCAGGGGTATTAGACTAGAGAGAGGGGGAACCAGGGGTATTAGACTAGAGAGAGGGAGCCAGGGCTATTAGACTAGAGAGAGGGGGAACCAGGGGTATTAGACTAGAGAGGGGGAACCAGGGGTATTAGACTAGAGAGAGGGAACCAGGGGTATTAGACTAGAGAGAGGGAACCAGGGGTATTAGACTAGAGAGAGGGAACCAGGGGTATTAGACTAGAGAGAGGGAACCAGGGGTATTAGACTAGAGAGAGGGAACCAGGGGTATTAGACTAGAGAGAGGGAACCAGGGGTATTAGACTAGAGAGGGGGAACCAGGGGTATTAGACTAGAGAGAGGGAACCAGGGGTATTAGACTAGAGAGGGGGAACCAGGGGTATTAGACTAGAGAGAGGGGGAACCAGGGGTATTAGACTAGAGAGAGGGAACCAGGGCTATTAGACTAGAGAGAGGGAACCAGGGGTATTAGACTAGAGAGAGAGGGAACCAGGGGTATTAGACTAGAGAGAGGGGGAACCAGGGGTATTAGACTAGAGAGGGGGAACCAGGGGTATTAGACTAGAGAGAGGGAACCAGGGGTATTAGACTGGAGAGGGGGAACCAGGGGTATTAGACTAGAGAGAGGGGGAACCAGGGGTATTAGACTAGAGAGGGGGAACCAGGGGTAGTAGACTAGAGAGGGGGAACCAGGGGTATTAGACTAGAGAGGGGGATGGGGGATATTTCAGAGCAGTGTTGACCAGCCCTGGTCCTGTTCTGTGTCTCCTGTATTGTTCTGTTTAACAGTGTGGTTTGAGAGGCCTGTAGAACACACAGCCGTAAATCATACCCACTTATCATCTAAACCACACACACACACGCACACACACACACACGCACACGCACACGCACACGCACGCATGCAAACACACACACACACGCACGCACGCACGCACACACACACACACACACACACACACACACACACACACACACACACACACACACAGCTATATACACTACTGTTCGAAAGTTTGGTGTCACTTAGAAATGTCCTCTTTTTTAAAGAAAATGTAAAAAATAAAAGGTCCATTCAAAAACATCAAATTGATCAGAAATACAGTGTAGACATTATTAATGTTGTAAATGACTTTTGTAGCTGCACAACTGAACAAGAGGACAAGTACATTAAAGTGTCTAGTTTGAGAAACAGATGCCTCACAAGTCCTCAACTGGCAGCTTCATTAAATAGTTCACGCAAAACACCAGTCTCAACGTCAACAGTGAAGAGGCGACTCCGGGATGCTGGCCTTCTAGACAGAGTTCCTCTGTCCAGTGTCTTGTGTTTTTTTTTGCCCATCTCAAATCTTTTCATTTTTATTGGCCAGTCTGAGATATGGCTTTTTCTTTGCAACTCTGCCTAGAAGACTCTACTCTTCAACTGTGCAGAGGTTTTTGAAGAGGGTTGCTAAAATTAATTGATACTCCACTCAGCACTTTACCCAGAACCCAAATCTTCGACAAACTGTTTGGAACCCCCCCCCCCCCCAAAAAAACCCCAAAACAATCTTTGTTCTTCCATTGGAATTCTGTGTTTTATGTATTTATGATTTATTTATTTAACCTTTATTTAACTAGGCAAGTGAGTTAAGAAGAAATTCTTATTTACGATGATGGCCTACCAAAAGGCAAAATGCCTCATGCGGGGACGGGGGTTGGAATTAAAAAAATATACAAATATAGGACAAAACACACATCACAACAAGAGAAACAACACGAAACTACATAAAGAGAGACCTAAGACAACAGCATAGCAAGGCAGCAACACATGACAACACAGCATGGTAGCAACACAACATGACAACAACATGGTAGCAACACAACATGACAACAACATGGTAGCAACGCAACATGACAACAACATGGTAGCAACACAACATGACAACAACATGGTAGCAACACAACATGGTAGCAACACAACATGACAACAACATGGTAGCAGCACAACATGGTAGAAACACAACATGGTAGCAGCACAAAAAGCTACCCTTCTGTAGGTTTTCGCTCCATCCCCAGTTGTACCTAACCGGGTTCAGTTTATCAACTAGCTAATAATTATAATCAGGTGGGCTAGATTAGGTTTGGAGTGAAAACCTACAGGACGGTAGCGCTCCAGGAACAGGGTTGGAGACCACTGGTCTACAGCATTATAATGATTCCTAATGATTTATAATGATTTATAATGATTTATAATGATTTATAATGTCAGTGGTGCTGCTAATCTCTGCTGTGGCCGTGTTGTGTTCTAACCTTTAAAGAGAAAATAAGATAGCTAGGCCTGTTTTCAGATAGTTAGGCCTGTATTCAGATAGCTAGGCCTGTATTCAGATAGCTAGGCTTATATTCAGATAGCTAGGCCTGTATTCAGATAGCTAGGCCTGTATTCAGATAGCTAGGCCTATATTCAGATAGCTAGGCCTATATTCAGATAGCTAGTCCTATATTCAGATAGCTAGGCCTGTATTCAGATAGCTATGCCTATATTCAGATAGCTAGGCCTTTATTCAGATAGCTAGGCCTATATTCAGATAGCTAGGCCTTTATTCAGATAGCTAGGCCTGTATTCAGATAGCTAGGCCTATATTCAGATAGCTAGGCCTGTATTCAGATAGCTAGGCCTGTATTCAGATAGCTTGGCCTGTATTCAGATAGCTAGGCCTATATTCAGATAGCTATGCCTATATTCAGATAGCTAGGCCTATATTCAGATAGCTAGGCCTATATTCAGATAGCTAGGCCTATATTCAGATAGCTAGGCCTGTATTCAGATAGCTTGGCCTGTATTCAGATAGCTAGGCCTATATTCAGATAGCTAGGCCTGTATTCAGATAGCTTGGCCTGTATTCAGATAGCTAGGCCTATATTCAGATAGCTAGGCCTTTGAGGGAAAGGAGAGAGGGGGAGAGAGAGGGGGGAGGGTTAAAGAGAGGGACAGTGCCTTCAGAAAGTTTTCACACCTCTTGACTTTTCCCACATTTTGTTTTGTTACAAAGTTGGATTAAAATTGATTTAATTGTAATTTTTTGTTAACGATCTACACAAAATACTCTGTAATGTCAAAGTGGATAAAAAAAAATCGATATGTATCGATATGGAACATAACTATACAAATTATGAATAATAA